>NW_026623067.1:76915943-77208443 GCF_023065955.2 Ursus arctos
CCCAGTTACTCAGACCAGAAACTTTATTATTGTCTTTGATGCTCAGACCTTAGAAAGTTCCCTGTCACAGAACAGGCTTTCCATAAATAATTGTTCGGGGAAGGAGTACTTGAACAAATATATGCACTTGAATGTCTAAAATCTGGTGTAATTCACACTTCTTTCATATCATAGGTTGAAAGATTCACATGAACAGTCAGTCTCAAACATTTGGCATGAAAAGCATTAGCTGCCTTTTGGTGTGCTTATTTTTAAAGTGATTTGAAATAATTGACTATGTTTAATAATGCAACATGAAATATCTATTTTTTTTTAATTTTGTAAGCGTTCATTTATTTCTGAAGCTTGAAATTAGTCTTATTGGTGGCTGGTAATACCCAGAATTCTGTTTACTATTATGCATTTTGTTATGCTATTTCAAATGTCTCTCCACCTTTTAAATAACAGCTAGAGACAAGATGTTTTAACATAGAATTACTTTTTATAGGAACACATACCAAACAAATAAGATATTTTTTGCCATGAGTGTGATATTTCTGTTAAGTGATATATAATTAACATAGTGTTATATTAATTTCAGGTGTGCAATATGATTCAACAATTCTATGCATTGCTCAGTGCTCACCATGATAAGTGTAGTCACCATCTGTCACTGAACATTATTACCATACAGTACCATTATATACTTACATATTTATTGACTATATTCCCTATTCTCTACTTTTCATCTCTGCGACTCAATTATCTTGTAACTGGAAGTTTGTACTTCTTTACAGCCTTCATCTATTCCTTTAGTGTATTTTTATCATTCATTTTACCATCTATTCCCTTTCTTCAGGAACTGTTTACAAAGTTCTTAGCACATGCCAGACACTGTGCTAACACTGGGGTTAAAGATCTGAATAAGAGAGTTGTCTTCTCTGCCCTCAAGGAGTTTCCAGTTTGGCAAGAGAGTCTGACAGAACAGTGACAAATGTCCCTTGTCATGTGGCTGTGCTATGTAGCGAGAGTATGTAGCAGGGGGCTCAGCTTAGTCTGGGATGGAATCAGTGAAGCCTACCGAGGCAGGTCGCATCTGAGGAAGATCTAAGGGAAGGAGAACAATGAACAGAGCAAGAGTGAGGGGATGCACAGTCCAGGCCGAGGGAACAGTGTAGGTGAAGTGGGAAGGAATGTGCTGCATTAAAAACAAACGGCCAAAAAAAAAAAAAACTCAGACAAGGGTCTGTGGGGTTGGATCAGGGTGAGTGAGGGGAAGAAAAATATGATACAAGCCCAAAAAAGCAGGCGGGGGCCAGATCATGGGGGCTTCAAAGGCCAGGGTAAGGATTTTGGACTTAATTCCAACAGCAATAGGAGGCAAGTTAAGGGTTTAAATAGGAAAATGACACAATTAAATTTTACTTTTATTTTTTTTATTTTTTATTTTTTTAAGATTTTATTCATTTATTTGACAGAGATAGAGACAGCCAGCGAGAGAGGGAACACAAGCAGGGGGAGTGGGAGAGGAAGAAGCAGGCTCATAGCAGAGGAGCCTGATGTGGGGCTCGATCCCATAATGCCGGGATCACGCCCTGAGCCGAAGGCAGACGCTTAACCGCTGTGCCACCCAGGCGCCCCATAGTTTTACTTTTAAAATAAAACTTTGGCTTCTGTGAAACGATTGATTGGAAGAGGTAAGGAATGCACAAGGGGAGACCAGCCGGGGGCTGTTTGCAGAATCTAGTACTGTATCACAAATTTCTCCAACACTTAGCCTCCAACAGACACTTACTGTCTCATAGTTTGTGCAGGTCAGGAGTCCCTGCCCAGCTTATTTGGGTGCCCCAGCTCAAGGCCTCACAAGGCAGCTCTCAGGGCGTCAGCCAGGGCTGCTGTCATAACTGAAGCTCAACCGTGGGAGTTGACACACTCATGCTCACTCACGTGACTGTTGGTAGGCTTCATTTCCTCATGGACTACTGGACTGATGCCTTCCGTTCCTTGCTAGTGGCTTCCCTCGGTTCCTTGTCTTTTGGATCTCTCCATAGGGCAGCTCACAACATGGCAGCTGGCTTCCTTCAGAGCAAAGGAGAGTGAGAGACGGAGAGCAAGATGAAAGACAGAGTCCTTTGTAACCATTTCAGAAGGGGCATCCCATCATTGTCCCATGCATTCTATTTTTATTAGAAGTGAAAGGAGAAAGGATTACATAATGGCGTGAATACCAGAAAGTGAGGATCATTGGGGATGATTTTGGAGGCTGCTGCCGTGTAGGGTGTTGCAGTGGTCTCACTGAGAAACGACACAGTTTGAACTTGGTAAAAGCAGCAATGTCAAGTGGGACAGTGGGCCCAGGAGCCAGATCTAGAATGAAGAGTGTGTGGTGGGGGGGGGGATAAAGCCAAATTAAAAAATTAGCAGTGGAAGGAAGGAAATAAGATGATGGATGGGGAGGCTATGGAGTTAGGGAGGATTTTTTAAATTGTTTAAGTTTATAGAGAGAGCACATAGCTCAATGCTGTAGGAAAGAGGGGAAGGTATGGAGAAGAAGAAGAGGGTGAGAAGAAGAGGGAGGCTGTGCATGATTTCTGAGAAGAATCTAGAGGAGAAAAATCTAAGCCTAGGGATGGCTTTTGCTGGTAAGAGACAATCACCACACTGAAATAAGGGAGAGGAGAAAGGGATGGTTTAGGGATTTGGTGGGGGGAAGTTGAGGTTATGTAGTTTCAATATGATGGCTTATTTTCCCTGAATGGGAGTAAAGGTCATTTGATAAGAGTTAATAGGTTAGAGAAGGTAAGAGGTTTGAGGCTGATGGACAGTGTCTGAAGGTGGGTGAATGACAAGAGCCACGAGAGGGACAGAGAGTGGTAGGCTAGGCATTTGACATGAGGCTCAGCAGGTCCAGGGTTTGCATAAGGTAGAAAATATTTGTCTGGAACATGGACCTGCTTCCCACCTAAGGTGCTTGGCAAATTAGGAAATATGTAAATTCTATTAGAAAGGGCTATAAAGGAATTTAGGTTTAGTTATGAGCAGAAAGTAGAGCAAAGTCAAAATTGAGAATGTAGAATTATTTATCAAAGAAATGGGTTTTCTGGAGAGTAAAATAAGGAGTTTAGGAGCAAGTATTGAAACAGGGATTAGGTCAGAGAGGAGAAAACCCAGAGCATGACTCAAACAAACAAAAATACACTGTTCTGATTTGTTTTTCTGGTCATCTCTCTCACTCTCTCTCTCTCTCTCTCTTTTTAAACCAATAAAGACACCATTCTTTTCTATTCATTATTACAAACTGTTCCTTACCCAAGGCAAACCAATTGGGATGGATTGCAAAATTGAATTAAAAGAAAGCCTAACTGGAATTGACATTTATTGGCTACACAAGTCTAAACTGAGGTGTTGTTTTTAAAGATACATTTATGTTTAGGCATTAGTTCACCATTTTGCTGTGATTTGTCACTTAATAAAATCATCTCCTTTCTCTTTCTTTGACCTCACCCTGACATGGTTGAATATTCTGTAATTTTTAAGTGATCTACATTTGTTTGTAAATGCAGCATATATGACTGTTCATCAAAAATTGGCTGAAGGTATTTTTGTCTTCCATTTCTATGAGAAGGCCTAACTGCTACCATGAGTCTTTCAAAGACCACTTGGGTCAGAGAGACACAGAAACTTAAAGAGAAGAGTAGATAGACCTATATCTTTCAAAATAAGGGCATGTCTGCAGGTGAGAAATTTCATCATTGTTAATTGCACACTTCATTAAACCTGAGAGGGTGGATTGAACAATAAAGACCAAAGAATAGGTTGGCTTTACGCTGTTGAAAAAAGACAGTGACTGTCACCATCAGAACAGGGCTTTCGTAAGATAACTGCCACTGCTACCTGGAAGGTGGAATGCAAAGGGACAGTTTGGAGGTTAAACGAAAGTAGGAAGCTGCTGTAATAGTCTAGGTGAACAGTCTAATCTACGCATGTGACCAGGAATAAAAAAATGGTAAAAGAAAAAAATCCTCTGTTTCTCCTCTAGTTTCGAAATTTCTGACACCAAATGTATGGGGTTTTTGCCCACGCCAACCAATTTTTCAATTCTCTGGACGCCAGTTAAATGTCCCACAATTCACTTATGACACTAATAACCTGGAATTAGCACAGATCCCACAGTTTAAGAGCTCAGTCCCACAGGACTGTCCCTTGCTCAACCTGAGATGTCAATCACAAGTCCAGGTTGTCACCTGTGCTTCTGACTGACCAGCTGTAATTAGGTTAATTCCTGTAATTCCCCGCCTCAGGTTTGATAATTTGCAAGAACAGCTCACAGAACTCATGAAAACGATTTATTTACTTAGATTTTATCAGTTTATTATAACAGGATACCACTCAGGAACAGCTAGGTTGATGATTGATTACATTATTGCCATTGGTGATTGTCTCCTTGGAGGTCAGGGGGTGGGATGGAATTTTTCACCTTCTTATTCAAGAAATTCCAAGGGTTTTAGAAGCTTTGTGCTAGAAACTGGGGTCAGAGGTCAAAATATGTATTTATTGTATCACAGTTTCACTGATAGGGATGGAAAACTGTGGATATACAACCCACACTTGATTGGCAACTGACTAAACTTGCTGACTGGCCTCATGATATCGGAAAGATCATGATTCCTGACCTTACATTTTCTTCTCTACTCCTATTCCAACTTCGTCCTTCCCCATCTGCCCCCAGATAGCTTTCTGAGCCATGTAGAATTTGTGTGAAAATGGAATCGCGTGTTTCCTGACACCCATAACATTAAGGAGGAGGGATGGGAAACAATTGCATAATTACTATTGCACAATCATGATGGGAACTGATACTTCCAGCCTGAAATTGGCTCTTGGTTTCCCCAGGTGACATTTTCAGACCTTCATTATAAGTGAAGAACCTTGGTAACCATGTCACACGTTTTCCTGTGATCTGGAACACATTAATTTAATGAGCTGATGACCTTTATTTATCTCCAAAATGTGACTCCATTAGCTGTTAACCAAACATAGAGAGTGAAGTTGAGACAATGACTTGAAACTCTGAATCTCAGGATGGTGATGTTTTTTCTAAACAGCATCTGGCTAGAATGTACAGAAATTGCCCCCATTACTAGGGATTTTGATATAAGAATAGATGTATTATAACTCTTTCGTTGAGTGTGTACAATAGGCCGTATAACTCTTTTCTAATAGTCATTGCCCCACTTGCAAAATATTATTCTCCTCTGAGCCTCTGAAGTTAGGTTTGGTCATAGGACTTGCTTTGGCCAAAGCCATGTATGGCAGTGACTGACCAGCCTATCCTTCGTAGGTGTAAGTTTAAGAACCTGTGCATTTTTGCAGTGCTGCCTTTACCCTGTCCTTTGGCAACTGGCAATGCAGCTGGTGGCTGCTTTCTCATGCTGAGTCCCTGAGTGAGGACTAAGTGATGTGAAGCAGAGCCCTCAGCTGCCATGTGAGGGAAATGTATTACGGGCAAGATATAAACCTTTGTTGCTTTAAGCCACTGAGGTTGGGAGTTGTTACTACAACATAATGAACCTATCTTGACTAATAAAGGGTATATATTTCTACTGCACATCTGTATTACATATCTGGAGTCATTTTTAAAAGAAAGAAACACTGGGGGGGGAAGGTAGTGTGGGTGTAACAAGAAAAAATTGGTAGAAAATAGTCTTTAAATTGTCACTAGAAATAGGTGAAAATAACCCACTTGTTCTTTTATGTTTAACTACATCCTGCTGTAAAAATGATCAAATATTTTGTTTTAAGTACTTAGGGATGGACGAGGGGGTGGAGGAATTGGAACTTCAAAATAATAAATGTATAAAGAAACGGAAAGTTCTCCAGATTTTGTAAAAGGATCAAAGCAGAGTGAAGGAACAGAAATGCCTCTAACCACAGAGAGCAAAACAACCGTTGGTTGAGTGTTTTCCTGACTTATCATCTGAAATTAGCCTTTGCCTGCATTGCCCACTCTGCCACCCAGATGTTAGAGGACCATTTCCACACTTGGAATACTGGGAGGTCTATGAGACCTGCCCATCACCCATGAGGTGGGCAAAGTGTGATACTTGAAGACTGGTTAGAAATCAAGAAAAGAAGTCGCCAAAGAGCTTTTCTCTAAGGGGTTTAAGACTTTATTGGGTTGATATGTTTTCTTGGTTAGAAAGGATTTCCTTTGTGTTTCTGGAGTATTGTTCTTCAAAGAGAACTGTGTAAATTTGGATTAAAAAATCTAATAGGATACATGTGTATATTGCAATATGATTACCACCATAGCATTAGCTAACTTCTCCCACATCGCATAATTGTCATTTCATTTTTGTGTATGGTGTGAGAACAATTAGGATCTAGTTCTCTTAACAACTTTGAATTTTATAATGCAGCACTGTTCATTATAATGATATATAAATATATCAAGTCCATCCATTGTATACTTAAAGCTTATACAATGTTATATGTCAGTGATCTCGTTTTTTATCCTTTCATTTATTTTTCTCTTTTAAATATGTAAAAATGCACGTAACTCAAAAGTCAAAATCATGTAAGTAGGTAGACTCAGAGACGTCTGCTTCCTATCCATACACCCCCATCTGCTTCCTACCAGTCCTACCTATAAATATTGCCATTGGTTTACAATTTATTCCTTCTGTATTTCTTTCTGCAAAAACACCCCAAATATATATACATACATATTTTATAAATATACACATATACTTAAATTATCCCTTCTTTCTTTTTTTCCTCAAGTTTTTATTTAAATTCTAGTCAGTTAACATACAGTGTAATATTAGTTTCAGGTATAGAATTTAATTCTATCTCACTCTTTAAAAAAATCTGATGAGAGGTTAAAATCAGGGCCTGATTTTAGTGTTACTTTGAAGAAAGTGAGCATGAATTGCTTTGTCTAACTCAAATGTATTTTTCTTGAATTGCTTTTGAGTGTGCATATGTGTGTGTGGAGGAGCTCCAAGGAATTAGGCATAATGTCATTGACTAGCAGTGTACCAGTCAACTGTTTCCAGGGGTTGGTGAAGCTTATTTAACTGTGTTATACGAGAAATGTGGCCTCCAAAGTTCATTGCAACAGCCGATCTGTTGTTAACTTTTTCTCCAAGTGGAAAGTATCTGTTTTCTCCAACAAGGTTATAACATCCCTTTTATTGATTGATTGATTGAAATTTAAAAGATATTTTATTGTATAAAGCCTTACATCTGTAAGTAATGGACTGACCATAACAGAGGGCTTAGCCTTGAATACGTGGTTGGGCTTAGGGGCCCACAAACCCCTAAGATTGTATGTAAAATCTAACATGTATATTGGCATGTGTGTATTTTTGGGGAGAGTTCATAGTGTAATTAGATTTTCAAAGAAACTTATGACTGGAGAGGTTAAAAAATTACTTAACTTGAAACAATCACAAAGTCTTTTAAACATGAATTTGTACAATAAAATAAAATCCAACAGCCCCATCTATAGATAAGTTACTGCTCAGGAGAAGTGATGGCAACTACCAGAGGTCATAACATCCCTTTTAATGCAATACCTAGGATAGAATTAATTCTGCCTGAAAGAACCAAACCTAGGGAAGAAGTGCTTAGGGATTTGGGCAGGGATGCAGTCTTGCCTGGCTGTGGGCGGCATGTGCTGAAATATCAGAAGGAAGCAAACGCTTGAAAATATTAATTAATTAAAAACCTGAATACCTAATACTTCTCTTGGAGTGAGTGCATAAACAAAAACCAAGACTCAGTTTATTACTACCTATAAAAGCAAGTAAAATGACTACACTATTTAAAGGGGTAGGTAGGCAAGTGAAGAAACCCAGATTTTCTCTGCAGCCTAGCTAAAACAGTCCGCCAGACGTGTGTGTGTAATCTGCCTATGAAGCACTTCCACTCATGTCTAACAGGCATCCAAACTTACATGGCCCAGCCGCATTCTTGGTCTGCCCCCTTCCTCCACCTGCCTTCCTGTAGTCTTTGCCATCTCAGGAAATGGAAATTTCATTCTTCCAGCCGCTCAGGCAAAAACTTTGCTGTCAGGTTTGACTCTCCTCTTTCTCTCACATTCTATATTCAGTCCATTGGTACATTTGGTCAGCTTTATTTTAAATACATATCCAAAATCTGACCACTTACACTATCTCCATAGTACCCAGTCTGGTCAAAGCCATCACCAGTCCCTTTCTAGACAAAGCAAGAGCCCCTACTCCTCTCCTTCCTCTAATGTTTTTTTAGAGACACTTCTCCACAAAGCAGCCAACAGGGTGTTGTTTTTTTTAACATTTGTTTTTTTAAATAAAGTATACATAATTTAAAGAGTCAAACAATTCCTGGTCGTTGTTAAAATAGCAGTCCCTTAATGCCACCACCTCCCTCTGCCATTTACCACTTCCCAGAGGCAGTCACTTTGAACTCTTATCTGATTCTTTAAGTAATGACCACATTTCATTAAATAAACAATGGCTGTATTTATATGAGGCAACACAGTTACACTGTGACCACTGTGGGTTGAGACATATCCTAATTATGGGGATGTTAAAATGTGAAAAGATAATGTCTCTCAGAATTGAAGAAATATGGTAATTGCATTTCTTTGAATAACGTACTCATATGTAATTTCATATTTGTGTGTGTGTATACATATACATATATATATAGACACACACACAGTACATATATATATTTCACCATGTTCCTGGGACTCTTGATCCCTCTCTCAATGACCCCTGTTCGTTGGATCCTACATGTTCTTTCTTGATTCCCTTCCTTGTGTAGAATGCTCGTTGTATTACTTTTCTGGGGATGTTTCAAAGTAATGTTTTGAAAGCTTGCATGTCTAAAAATAATTTTGTTCTCCCCTATATTTAATTGCCTGGGTATGAAATTGCAAGCTAGAAAGAATTTCTCCTAGTATTTAGAAAATATTGCTCCAATTTTCCCCCTAAAATCCAGTATTGCTGTTAGGTGAACTCTCTTTTCTCCCTTTTTTGAAAGTGTTACTTTCTTTGTGGCCAGGGTTTTGAAACTTCACAGTGACTTGCCAGTAATTCCTTGAATTATTTAATTGATTTCATCCTTCCCCGCCCCCCCCCCCCCGCCATATTCTCTTCTCTCTCTTTTTAGATTTTTATTATTTGGAATATTGACCTTTAGATTATTGTCCCTTTTTTACATATACATTTTATATATTTTTTCTATTTCTGATTTCTCATCTTTGCTTACTTTTCTGTATTTTTTCCATCTTTTACTTATTTCCTGGAAGATTATCGTGTAATCTTCGTGCCGGATTTTTTCTTTTTTATAGCATGTATTTTATTTCTTAAAATTGTCTTCCCCAGATATGTTTTTAAACAGTTAAGTATCTATTTCTTTTATCTCTGAGAACATTGAAATTTGTTGACTTTTTTTTTTTCTCCTTGTGAAGACTTCGTTTCCTCTAAGTTACTGTTTCTGCTGGTTGGTTTTCTCTTCTAATCTTGAGATTAGTGGCTCTCCTCAAATATCTGTCAGTCCCAGATACCTGTTCATATTTAAGTGGTGGACACTGAAAACCTCTTTTGGAAGCTGTGGGACTAGGCCTCATTCTAATATAACCTGGCTGAGCCATTTTGTTAATGAACATACAACACGTGTCTCTTTAGATCTTTTCTTTTGGGGCAATCATATACTTCATAGAAGGATCCCCTTTTAGTCTCCTTTCTGATGTCTAATTACACCACTGCCAGAAATCTGGGAGTAAGGGAAGATAGCTGAGAGTCTCAACTACTCAACACTCAGTAGTAAATTTCACTCAATACCCCCTGTTTTCAGTTTGGTGCTCCTTCCCTCAAGTGACTCTGTCTCTTTGTCCTCCTTTATTTTCCTTCTTAGCCCACTTTACTGCATGACCCATCATATTTCCAGCTGTTAATTTGTTTATTCTTTGTCTTCTCCAGTTGGAATGTAGGATCAATGAAAACATGGCTTTATCTTTTTGTTCACTCCCATTCCCCCGTGTCTGACAACGCCTTGTACATAGAAGGTGCTCAATAAGAAATTATGTGATAAGTTAGGTTAAATCATAGGAAATGTCTGTTATTCAACTGTTTTTGACCTTCAAAATGCAACTTTATATGATTCAAACTAAATAAAAGAGGAGACAAACAGCTAGGGATTATCAGCATTTTCTTAATGATATGGAAGTGATTTTAGGAGGTATTGAATATCTTTTATAGTTTGTTGTATAAAAGCGATCTAATAGTGAGAAAACCAAAGACCAGAACTTCAATGACTTGCCCAAAAACCGACTATGTCAGGCAGTCATAGAACCAGGATGAGAATCTTGTGGATACCAGGCACTATTTGAGGTTCTGAGGATAAACCTGTGACTAAAATAGACCTGGTCTCAGCTGGGTATTTCTTGAGCAAGAGAGAGAAGAAACAAGCAAACAAGGATAATAGGGCATTGAATGGAATTGTTTTTATTATCTTGCAGGTTTAGTTAAAGACTCCAAACTGGAGACAATAGGCAATATGAACCTCCATAAACTAAAGAGAACAACGTGGAACTGCCAAATACCCATCCAGGGCCAGACTCGGTTCTTCATCTTTCACCCCCCTAAAACTGCCTTTAGTCTATGTCTGCACAGTACTGAAACTCACAGGGAGAGGGACACTGATGCACAGTAAGGTGTAGACCCAGGAATGGAGAGTACTGTTTGTCTGTGCCATCTTCATGCTTGTGTTGGGGTATGTTAGAGAGTTTGGATTATAAGTGCCCACCCAGGCTGCTTCTACTACATGGTGCAACTGTTACTCCAGAGAGGTTGGTTGTGCTGAAATGAGCACAGGAATAACAAACCTTCAAGCAAAATGACCAAAGGAAGCATATATTCCTGCTTCTCCCGTAGAAGAATGAGAAAGCTGTAAGTGCTAAGTTATGGATTTGCCTATTCATGATGTAAATCAAATTGGAGGGCTCTCCACCCAGGTAGGCCCAAAAGAAACAAAGTTGATGTCCATAATACACTAACTTACACTTCTAATTCCTGGTATTTGTCTTCATATTTAAAGGAAATGTAAAACATTGATTGAGCAGATGGCGGTCTACATAAGCGCCCATGAAATACACCTGTGTCTCCCAGGCCGCAGGTACAATAGAAACAGCTGTTGACCTGGACCAGCATGTGTTAGTTTTCCATTAGCTCACAGTGTTCACCAGGCCATCTGTAGTTCAGAGCTAAGTAAATGGAGTCATTTTCTGTGGTTGGCTCATTTCCATAGGTCGTTATGTAGAAAAGCTGATAAAGCATGATTGCTTCGAAAGGTAGAGGGGGGAAAACCCTCAGACATTCTGGCAAAGTTTCCAGGAAGGTCATCATCAACAAGGCTGTTCAATAAAATCCCCACTGCCTGTAGATACCTCACTAATCCTGTGGGAGAGGGTAGGTCTACTTAGATTGCTGCCAAATGTCAATGAGGTATGGGTCAGAGGCTTAGCATATTCACGTTTATTTTATTTCCTTATGGTATACTGCCTCCTCTCTATCCCTTCTTTTTTTCTTCCAGACACATTTTCACCAGTGACATCCTGATGATGTATTTTATAAAGTGACCATATTTGCAGGGTGTGAAATAGCATGTCTCTTCATCTTGAGGTTGGGAGACTCTGTGCCTCTTTCATCTGTTGAACTATACTTTTCAGGAAGGAAAGAACCATTTTGAGTATTGGGTCTCTATTGCCTATCATAGCAACTATCCAGCACATAGTAGGTTCTCAAAAAATACCTTCTGGCTGAAATTATGAATAAATTATATATATGCATTGTGAGGAATTTTGGTCATAAGCCTAAATGGCCAATCTATAGTAGTCCTTTTTATTTTATTTTTTTAGTTTCAGAGGTAGAATTTAGTGATTCATCAGTTGCATATAACACCCAGTGCTCATAACATCCAGTGCCCTCCTTAATGCCCATTACCCAGTTACCCCATCTCCCCACCCACCTCCCCTCCAGCAACCTTCAGTTTGTTCCCTAGAGTTCAGTGTCTCTTATGGTTGGCCTCCCTCTCATCTATATTAGTCTTTTAATAACACACTAGATATATAGGTTAAAAATACAATAAAAATTAAGATAAGCAGAAACAAAATACTTAAACACAATAGGATTTATAATTTAGATAGAAGTAAAAGGCACTTTATATTCTAATAAATACTAAGGTGTTATACCTGGTTGCCTTTGTTATCACTGATATAAATTTCTCTAACTTTCTGATTTTTCCTTTCAAGAAATTGCCCTTGATTAAGTTTCTTTTTAAATTTTTAGTTTCAGTGTACACTAAAGAAAGTGCCTTCTGCATCATCCTCTTAGAAGAGTGGCTCTTGGATGTCTCACAGATGTACACTCAACCCAATGAGATAGAACTTCACTGATTTCCTGACAATCTATGTCTCTACCCAGCTTTTGGGAAACAAGAATGGAGCCACTACGTGATGCTTCCTGTAAGCTCACAGTGTTCTCAGTTCCCCACATCTCTGAAACCCCACTTTCAGCCCGTCCCTCTCTTTGTTCTTTCTGATCAGTCTCCTAAACTGAACTGCAGCAGTTCTTTGCTTACTGGCTTTGGCGTTTCATTTTGAATTTACTTCGTGAAATGTCCAGGCTTAGCTAGAAAGGAAATTGTTTGCTAATTGGGGTCTGAACCCCCACTTTTTTGAGCTAATCCTCCATGTTCTTTGCTTTCTGTCTCCTGAAAAAATCCTTAACATCTGCTTGAGTTCAGGCATGCGTATCTTTCCACTGTAATACTTTGCCTTTGACAGGCAGGATTGTCTTATAAGGAAAAGCTGAGCACTCAGACAGCTGATTACATTACATGCCTTTTAAATTTTTGCTCCTAAAAGAGCACTGGATGACAGTGATGATGACCTATGAAAAGAAATTAAGGCTTCAGGATCATTTCTACTTGTGAGCTGGGAATGAGATGGCAGAGAACACCAAGGAACTGTTTATAATGGGTAATAGGCTCTTTAAGTAAGGCACGGGGTAGGACAGGAAATATCTCAGGTTCTGTAACAATGAGTTGTTTTTCTCTGCCAAAACAGGTAGACAAATGCAATAGAACTCTCTAACTTAATCTTTTCTTTTTGTCCAAAAATATTCCACAGAGAGTATAGCTATTTGTCTTTTTCAGGAACAGCAGGTTTTTCTCTTAGTAAGGTAGAGGGCTTTTAGAAAATTGTTTAATATACTGGAAGATTTGCAGCCCTGTGGACATTTCCAAAGGGAATAAGAACAGCTACTGCATTAGAAGACTTGTGAGAAACTGCACATTTAAGAAAGGAATTGTAATATTTAAAAGCATACCAGGAGCGGGTTTGTCATCTATGAGGGTGGTTGTATTGGACATGGAACATGAGATTTCATATTGGTGGAATCTGAGTTATTGGAGTCTTGTCATTCTTTGACTCACTGGAGGAAATATCTTGAGAGATTATTTTCCTATTTTAGTGGTGGGAAGAAGCCTGAATATGAAATTTCAATCTATCAGGATACCAGAAAACATTGGCCTTGCCCACTATCTTCTTGAACTGGTTGTTTTTGCTGAAAAGCATGGATATTTTGCCTATTCTGAATATGGGTAGTGGGATTTGCTGTTCAATGTAGCAAATGAAGTTGATATAAAACTTTAGTAAGAACACTAAGATGGGGTACCTCATGTAGAGAACCCATTACGTGCCACTCAAAATTGGATGCTTGCCAGCTATTCAAATATACTTGGTGGGAAAAAAAAGATGAGTTTCCATGGTACCAAAGCAATGTCTGCCTGAACCATATGTTTTCCAATCCAAATGCAGGATTTTTTGGATTCAGAATGTTCTCCCCCTATATTTATCTAATTTTTGCTGATATTACAAGTGAGAAAACAGTGGGAAATATTTAGGACCTTGTAACACAGATCTATTTCCAGAAAACAAGCCAGTCCTTTAGAACAGGGTATCTTAGAAAAACTTTTATATGCCTATGCATATGGGTAAAATTGAATCTATTCTGGAATTTTTGACATAGAGAAGGCATAATGGGAAGCATTGTGGACTGAAAGAGTTTCTGACTTGCCCTTTCCAAGTGAGGAGAGGTGGGAATGCTACACAATGAGAACACCATCCCAAGCCTTCTTTGTGACCCACCATATTATCTACTTCAATCTGAGTAATCCCTGTGTCAGTGAGTACAATAGGCACCTTTGGCTGCTCAACATCTTTTGAAAACACTCCTAGGTCTCGATAGTTTCCACATTTTGAGTCCTGCCTTGTCAAGATATGATGCAAAAGTTCGCATCAGAATCCCTTGTTCCTTAAGGTACAAAAGCATAGGACCTAGATTACCCCATTTGGATGCTACCCAGACAAGATATGGCTGAGGAAGGGAGCAGTGTTAGGATATGGTCACAAAGAGATCCATTTCCTTGTAGAGAGCAGAGGGCTTCCGCGTCTTCTGGGTTTGCAGTGGTGGCATGTCTAGCACCCAGTACCACGGGTGCTCAGTACCTGGTGTTTTCACTTGGACATTTCCCCTATTATGGATGGGCATGGTTCTTGTGTATTTTATTACTAGCTATTTAGCATTTTAAGTCTAGGTCTCTGGCAGTCCTTGAGATTCGGATGAAGTTCCTAATACACATTGACATATCCTCTTCTGCTTAAATTAGTTAGAAATTATCCTGCGATTTGCAACTAAAGAATCCTGACCAGAACAATGGAAACAAAACATGGTAATGGAGAAGTAGTTTAACTTCAGCTACAATAGACAGACATTGGAAATGGAAGATTTGCAGTGTCCATAGAATAAAAGAATCTGATAGATTTCAGAGGTCTTCAAATTTGGAAGGGTTTTGTTTTGTTTTGTTTTGTTTCGTTTTGATAAAATATGGGCTTCTCCCCCCTTCACTTTCTCCATGGTTGTAAACAGAAAGGCAATGGGGAAAAATTCTTGAGTATCTTCAAGAGCCTGTAAAAATAGCATGAAGAAAATAAAAATTGTTCCCGTATCATCATCTGGGATAACTTATTATTGGCTCCTTCTGCCACCAGTTTTACTGAGATATTGACATATAAAATTGTTTAAGGTGTACGATGTGATGGTTTGATAGATGTACATGGTGTGAAACAATTACCACAGTAGGGTTATTTAATACATCCATCACCTCACATAGTTATCTTTGTGTGTGTGCACATGTGCATACTCATGTGTTGAGAACTTCTAATATCTACTCTTAGCAGTTTTTAAGTCTAGAAATACAGTATTACTTACTATAGTCGCCATGTTGTACATTTGATCCCCAGAACTTACTGTCTTATAACTGGAAGTTTGTACCTCTGCACCACTTTAACCGCCGCCCTCACTGGCCCCCTGCCTCTGACTTACTTCACTTAGCACAATGCCTCAAAGTTCATCCATATCCTCACAAATGGCAGAATTTCCTTGTTATTCCTTGCCTTGACATGTTTCTCATTTTCACTGAAAATTTCAAGAGAATGACCTTTGCCATCCATATTACTACCAACATTCTCTACAAGATTATTTATGTATCTAGAAAGATGATAGCTTTGCTTTCAGGTCTTCTCTTTCTGAGATCTCACCAGAATCACCCTCAACATCCATATTTCAACATGCACCCCAAAACTCTTCCAGCTTCTACCCAATACCCAGTTCCACAGCTACTTCTACATTTTTAGGCCTTTGTTACAGTAGCACCCTCACTTTTTGGTAGCAATTCCTGTCTTAGGCAGTTGGGGTTGCTATAGCAAAGAACCATAGACTGGGTGTCTCATGACAATGAAAATTTATTTCTGACAATTCTTGAGAATGGAAGTCTGAGATGAGGGTGTCAATATGGTTGGGTTCAGTGAGAGCCCTCTTCTGGATTGCAGAATTCTCATTGTATCCCCACATGGTGGAAAAGAGGGTTAGGGAGCTCTCTGGGGTCCCTTTTATAAGGGCACTAATCCCATTCATGAGGGCCCCACTCTCATGACCTCATTACCTCTGAAAGCCCATACCTCCTAATGCTAACACATTGGGGCTTAGGATTTCAGCATGTGAATTTGGGGGACACAGTAACATTTAATCCATTGTACCATCATTGAAACAGAATATTCAGATGATAACCATAACTCCAAGTGTTATGGCTTGTTTATATTATTGATGCGACATTGCTTAGATATGATGGTAATCGAAGAATGATCAAGAATCACAGTTTAGTACACAGGTGCCAGGAATCTTGTTGACATAGAGTATTTGGCTACTTGGTCTTCCTAGGTATCCTAATCTTAAAGTGAAGTGGAATAATGGATTAAGGCCATATGTTTGTGTAAAACGCAAACTATGCTTGAATGAGTCCACACCATTAGAAATCTAGGAACAATTAAGAGGACAGAAGATTTTAATGATAAAGACTTTTGTGCATTCTCTGTGTTTTTAAGGAGGGAACATTTATAATATTCCATGATTTTATATTTGTCAAGTGGATCTATTAAAATGTCAATATCAAAAAAATGGCAGAATTTCCTTCTTTTTTGGCTGAATAACACTGGCTGAATCTATGTATATCATCTTTCTTTATCCATTCATCTGCTAGTGGATACTTATGTTGCAGGGAACATGAGAGTACAGATATATCCTCAAGACAGTGATTTCATTTTATTCAGATATATACCCAGAAGTGGAATTGATGGATCATATGATAGTTCTATTTTTAATTTTTTAATGGAAACCCCATACTATTTTCCATAGTGGCTATACCAATTTACATTCCCACTAACAGTATACAAGGATTCTTTTTTCCACATTTTCACCAACACTTGTCATTTCTTGTCTTTCGTTAATACCCATTCTAACAGGTGTGAGGTGTTATCTCATAGTGGTTTTGATTTGCATTTCACAGATGATTAGTGATGTTGAGCACCTTATCATATACCTGTTGGCCATTTATATGTCTTCTTTGGAAAAATGTCTATTCAGTTCCTTTGTCCATTTTTCATTCAGATATTTGGTTCTTTGCAATTGAGTTATATGAGTTTCTTATATATTTTGGATATTAACCCCTTAGCAGGTATGTGATTTGTAAATATTTTCTACTATTCTTCAGTTTGCCTTTACATTTTGTTGATCATTTATCTGGCTGTGCAGAAGCTTTTTAGTTTAATGTAGTCCACTTGTTGATTTATATTTTTGTTGCTTGAGCTTTTGGTGTCCTATCCTAAAAATCCTTGTCAAGACCAATGTCAGAAAGCTTTTTACTTAGTTTTTTTTTTTTTCCAGGAGTTTTATGGCTTTGGATCTTAGATTTAAGTCTTTAATTCATTTCAGATTAATTTTTGTGAGTGGTATAAGAGTCCACTTCCATCCTTTTGCATGTGAATACCCAGTTTTCCCAAAAACATTGAAGAGACTGTTTTCCCCATTGAGTATTCTTGGCCTCCAAGAGTATAAGTTGACTGTATATTTTTGGGTTTATTTCTGAGCTCTGAATCCTATTCTATTGGTCTGTGTATCTGTTTTTATGCTAGTACTATATTGTTTTGATTACTATGGCTTTGTAGTATAGTTTCAAACCAGGAAGTGTGATGCTCTAGCTTTGTTTCTGCCAATATTTCAACAAAATACTGGCAAACCAAACTCAACAGTACATTAAAAAGATCACACACCATGATCAAGTGAGATTTATCCCTGGGATGCAATGATGGTTAAACATATGCAAATCAATAAACATGGTATATCTCATGAATAGATTGAAAGAGCAAAAGATCAAAATTATATGATTTCAATAGATGCAGAAAAATCTTTTACCAAATTTCAACATTCTTTCGTGGAAAAAAAAAACTCAACAAATTGAGTATAGAAGGACTGTACCTCAACATAAGAAAGACCAACTGTAAAAAGCCCACAGCTAACAGCATACTCAATGGTGAAATGTTGAAAGCTTTTCCTTTAGGATCAGGAACAAGACAAGGGTGCCCACTCTCACTACTTCTTTTCAGCATAGTACTGGAAATTCTAGGAGTCCTCTCAAAGTATAGTCTACAGACACCTGGCAGTCCCAAAACTCTTGACACCCTTAAGGGTATCTGCAAAGCGACAACTCTTTTCATAATAATCTTTACGTTAGTTGCCTTTTTCACTTTGTTGACATTTTCACTGATGGTCAACACAACAGCAAGATTCAAGGCAGTGGCACTAAACTGTACTAATAGTCATTGTATGTTTCACCATCACACATTCATAGTTTAAAAACAAAACAAGAAGAAAAAAAGACAATGGCACTCAAGAATACTCTGGTGAAACACTAAAATACTGATACTTGAATATGTACCTTTTTAATAGTTCAGTTAACAAAATGGGAAATCTATATAAAGCACTATGCTGTATACCAAATTATCACCTTGTCATGAAGACACGATTTGTGCAGTTGTTTGAGATGCAAGTTGAACTACTGGGTTTTGTTTTGTTTTGTTTTCACAGCATACTATTTTTACTCAAAAAAAAAAAAAAAAAGGTCCAACAGACAAAATGTGGTTACTTACTCTGACCTGGATATGTGACAGAAATGTTATTGCAAATGATTAGAGGGAGCCTGTCCTTCCAAAGAAAACAATTGGCAGACTTTGTTGCTAATGATAAAATTCAAACTTTCAGAGGAAATTAAAATTTTAGAAAACTTGTATCTACTATAATGTGTTTGACAAATTCTTAATACCTGAAGACTTGTCTGAGATTGGCGATGATATTAACTAGTGTGCTTTTAAATATAGTGTGATGAAATGTCAGAGTTTGGAAATCTGCATTGTTCATTGATTCAGTGTTTCCCAAATAACAATGCATGGTGTTATAGAATTATGCATTTGTAAAAATGCTATTCGAATTTCAAGAGAGACCATTAGACTTTAGTTTAAGAGAGTGTAAAAAGTTTGTTGATATGATTTCAGAGTCTTCAATATATCTACCCTTTATTTTTTTATTTTTATTTTTTATTAATAATGATTTTTTATTATATTATGTTAGTCACCATACAGTACATCCCCGGTTTCCGATGTAAAGCTCGATGATTCATTAGTTGTGTATAACACCCAGTGCACCATGCAATATGTGCCCTACTTACTACCCATCACCGGTCTATCCCATTCCCCCACCCCCCTCCCCTCTGTAGCCCTCAGTTTGTTTCTCATAGTCCATAGTCTCTCATGCTTCATTCCCCCTTCTGATTACCCCCCCTTTCTTTATCCCTTTCTTCCCCTACTGATCATTCTAGTTCTTATGTTCCATAGATGAGAGAAATCATATGATAGTTGTCTTTCTCTGCTTGACTTATTTCACTAAGCATTATCTCCTCCAGTGCCGTCCATGTTGTAGCAAATGTTGAGAACTCATTCTTTCTGATTGCTGAGTAATATTCCATTGTATATATGGACCACAACTTCTTAATCCAGTCATCTGTTGCAGGGCATCTCGGCTCCTTCCACGATTTAGCTATTGTGGACATTGCTGCTATGAACATTGGGGTGCATATGGCCCTTCTCTTCACTACGTCTGTATCTTTGGGGTAAACACCCAGTAGTGCAATGGCTGGATCATAGGGTAGCTCAATTTTTAACTTTTTAAGGGACCTCCACACGGTTTTCCAGAGTGGCTGTACCAACTTGCATTCCCACCAACAATGTAGGAGGGATCCCCTTTCTCCACATCCTCTCCAACAATTGTTTCTTGCCTTGTCTATTTTTGCCATTCTAACTGGCGTAAGGTGGTATCTCAGTGTGGTTTTGATTTGAATTTCCTTGATGGCTAATGATTTTGAACATTTTTTCATGTGTCTGTTAGCCATTTGTATGTCTTCATTGGAAAAGTGTCTGTTCATATCTTCTGCCCATTTTTTGATTTGTTTATTTGTTTCTCGTGTATTGAGTTTGAGAAGTTCTTTGTAGATCTTGGATACCAGTCCTTTATCTGTAGTGTCATTTGCAAATATATTCTCCCATTCCGTGGGCTGCCTCTTAGTTTTTCTGACTGTTTCCTTGGATGTGCAGAAACTTTTAATCTTGATGAAGTCCCATAAATTCATTTTATCTTTTGTTTCTCTTGCCTTTGGGGATGTGTCATGAAAAAGGTTGCTTTGGCTGATGTCGTAGAGGTTGCTGCCTATGTTCTCCTCTAGAATTTTGATGGATTCCTGTCTCACATCGAGGTCTTTCATCCATTTGGAGTTTATTTTTGTGTATGGTGTGAGATAGTGGTCAAGTTTCATTCTTTTGCATGTAGCTGTCCAATTTTCCCAGCACCATTTATTGAAGAGACTGTCTTTTTCCCACCGGATGTTTTTTCCTGCTTTATCAAATATTAGTTGCCCAAAGAGCTGAGGGTCCATTTCTGGGCTCTCTATTCTGTTCCATTGGTCTATGTGTCTGTTTTTGTGCCAGTACCATGCTGTCTTTGTGATCACAGCTTAGTAGTACAGCTCGAAATCTGGCATTGTGATGCCCCCAGCTTTGTTTTTCCTTTTCAACAGTTCCTTGGAGATTCGGGGTCTTTTCTGGTTCCATACAAATTTAAGGACTATTTGTTCCAGTTCTTTGAAAAACGTTCTCGGTATTTTGATCGGGATAGCATTGAAAGTGTAGATTGCTCTGGGTAGCATGGACATTTTAACTATGTTAATTCTTCCGATCCATGAGCATGGAATATCTTTCCATCTTTTTATGTCTTCCTCAATGTCTTTTAAGAGTGATTTATAGTTTCTAGAATAAAGGTCCTTTACGTCTCTGGTTAAGTTAATTCCAAGGTAACGTATGGTTTTTGGTGCTATTGTAAATGGGATGGATTCCCTGATTTCTCTTTCTTCGTTCTCGTTATTCGTGTACAGAAATGCAACTGATTTCTGAGCATTGATTTTGTATCCCGCCACGTTACTGAATTGCTCTATAACTTCTAATAGTTTGGGAGTGGCTTCTTTTGGGTTTTCCACATAGAGTATCATGTCGTCTGCGAAGAGAGACATTTTGACTTCTTCTTTGCCGATTTGAATACCTTTGATCCCTTTTTGTTGTCTGATTGCTGTTGCAAGGACTTCTAGTACTATGTTGAATAATAGTGGCGAGAGTGGGCATCCTTGTCGTGTTCCTGATCTTAAGGGAACGGCTTCCAGCTTTTCCCCATTGAGAATAATATTTGCAGTAGGCTTTTCATAGATGGCTTTTATGAGATTGAGAAATGTACCTTCTATTCCTACACTCTGAAGGGTTTTAATCAGGAAAGGATGCTGTATTTTGTCAAATGCTTTTTCGGCATCGATTGAGAGGATCATATGGTTCTTGAGTCTTTTCTTGTTGATATGATGTATCACGCTGATTGATTTGCGAATATTGAACCACGCTTGCATCCCAGGTATGAATCCCACTTGATCGTGGTGGATAATCCTTTTAATGAACTGTTGGATTCTATTAGCAAGTATCTTGTTGAGGATTTTGGCGTCCATATTCATTAGGGAAATCGGTCTGTAATTCTCCTTTTTGAGGGGGTCTTTGCCTGGTTTGGGGATCAAGGTAATATTGGCCTCATAGAATGAGTTTGGTAGCTTTCCTTCTGTTTCTATTTTTTGAAATAGCTTTAGGAGAATAGGTATTATTTCTTCTTTGAATGTTTGGTAGAATTCCCCAGGAAAACCGTCCGGGCCTGGAGTTTTGTTATTTGGAAGGTTGTTTATCACTGACTCAATTTCTTCATAATTAATTGGCCTGTTTAAGAAATCAATTTCTTCCTTTTTCAATCTTGGTAGTTTATAGGTTTCCAGGAAGGATTCCATCTCTTCCAGATTGCTTAGTTTATTGGCATATAGCTGTTGATAAAAATTTCTAATAATCCTTCCAATTTCAATGGTGTTCGTCATGACCTCTCCTTTTTCATTCATAATTTTAATAATCTGGGTCCTTTCTCTTTTCTTTTGGATAAGTCTTGCCAGTGGTCTGTCAATTTTATTGATTCTCTCCAAGAACCAGCTTCTAGTCCTGTTGATCTGCTCTACTGTACTTCTGGTTTCTGCTTGATTGATTTCAGCTCTAATTTTGGTCAACTGCTTCCTTGTGCGTGGATTAGGCCTGTCCCTCTGTTGCTGTTCCAGCTTCTTGAGGTGAGAATATAAAAACTGCATTTTAGATTTTTCTATTCTTTTGAGTGAGGCTTGGATGGCTATGTATTTCCCCCTTAGGACTGCCTTTGCAGTATCCCATAGGTTTTGGACTGTTGTATTTTCATTCTCATTGGTCTCCATAAATTGTTTAATTTGATTTTTGATTTCCTGGTTTATCGAGTCATTCCTGAGCAGGATGGTTCTTAGTCTCCAAGTGTTTGAGTTTCTTCCAAATTTTTCCTTGTGGTTGAGTTCCAATTTCAGAGCGTTGTGGTCTGAGAATATGCAGGGGATAATTTCAATCTTTTGGTATCGGCTGAGACCTGTTTTGTGTCCCAGAACATGGTCTATTCTTGAAAATGTTCCATGGGCATTAGAATAGAATGAGTATTCTTTGGTTCTGGGGTGTAGTGTTCTATATATATCTAAGAGGTCCAACTCGTCGAGTATGGCATTCAAAGCCTTTGATTCTTTGCTTGGTTTTTGCCAGGGTGTTCTGTCTATTTCTGAGAGTGGAGTGTTGAGGTCCCCTACTATTAATGTATTTTTATTTATATGTCTCTTTATTCTGGTTAAGAGTTGGCTTGTGTATCTTGCTGCTCCCCTGTTGGGGGCATATATATTTATAATTGTCATATCCACTTGTTGAATACTTCCTTTAAGAATAATATAGTGCCCTTCTGCGTCTCTAACTATAGTCTGTAGTTTAAAATCCAATTTATCTGATATGAGAATTGCTACCCCAGCTTTCTTTTGAGGTCCATTTGCGTGAAAGATGGTACTCCATCCCCTTACTCTCAGTCTGAATGCATCTTTGGGTTCGAAATGAGTCTCTTGTAGACAGCAAATGGATGGGTCATTTCTTTTTATCCCATCTGCAACCCTGTGGCGTTTGAAGCCAGAATTAAAACCATTAATGTTCAGGCTGAGTACTGAGAGATATGCTTTTAATTCTGCCATGTTGTCAGTAAAGTCTTTGTTTGTATTGGCTGTGACTTTCTGTTTTGTATCACTCTTGGGGCCTTTTTACTTTTATAGAACCCCCCGTAATACCTCCTGTAGGACTGGTTTCGTGGTTACGAAATTGGCTAGTGACTGTCGATTCTGAAATGTCTTTATTTCTCCATCAATTCTGAATGACAGCCTTGCTGGATAAAGGATCCTTGGCTGCATGTTTTTCTCTGAAAGAGCTTTAAAAATGCTCCCCCAACCCTTTCTCTCATTCCAGGTCTGTGTAGACAGGTCTGATGTAATTCTGATGCCTTTGCCTTGGTACATGAGAAATTTCTTTGTCCTGGCCGCTTTCAATACTGTTTCCTTGGATCTCATATTTGCGAGTTGCACTATGACGTGACGTGGTGTAGGTCTGTCATGGTTGAGCTTGGGAGGGGTCCTCTCTGCCTCTTGGACACGAATTTTTGTTTCCCTTGCTAGATTAGGGAAGTTTTCAGCTACAATTTGTTCAAATATCTCTTCTAGACCTCTGTTTTTCTCCACCCCCTCGGGGATGCCGATGATTCTAACATTGGATCGTTTCGTTGAGTCAGTAATCTCCCGTAGCCAACATTCGTGGGCGTGGATTTTTTTAAGACCATCTTCTATTTTTATTTTTTCCTCTATTAACCCATCCTCCAATTCACTAACCCTTTCCTCCGCTTCCGTGACCCTGGCCGTCAGAGCCTCTAGTTTTGCCTGCATTTGGCTCATAGAATTTTTAATTTCTGTCAAATTCGCTCTTATTTCCGCCCTTAGGGATTGTATATTCTCAGTAATATTTTCCTGAATACTTTTTTCAAGTCTACTCATTATCTTGACCATTGTTACTCTGAATTCCATTTCTGATAATTTGGTTACATCCATATCCGTTACTTCTGTGGCAGAGGCCCCTGACTCACTGTCTTTTCTTTGCTGGGGGGGGCTTCTCCTTCTTGTCATTCTGATGAAGAGAGGTTGCGGGGTTTCCAGAGCCCAAAATTATTGACTGGGTCCCAGGCCGTGCCCCTTGTTTTATAGGGATCTTAGAGATGTGGGCTTCTTCTTTAAAGATTTTATTTATTTACTTATCTGAGAGAGGGAGACAGACAGTCAGCAAGAACGAAACAGAAGCAGGGGAGTGAGAGAGGAAGAAGCAGGCTCCCAGCGGAGGAGCCCGATGAGGGACTCCTTTCCGGAATGCTGGGATCACGCCCTAAGCCGGAGACAGGAGCTCAATGACTGCGCCACCCAGGCGCCTGGGTTGTGGGCTTCTTGATTTTTCAGCCTGCCTTCTGTGTTCTGGGGGAGGGGCCTGCCGCGCCGATACTCAGGCAACCGTGTTTGGGTAGAGTCTCCGTGCCCCTGCGAGGGAGGATGGGGATGGGCACTCCCTGAGCCGGTATTTCCAGGCTTTTGTTCTCTGGCGGCTTTCCCTGGCGGCCGGCTATGCCTCTTCTGAGGGTCAGAGCAGCAGAGGCTGCATTGTCACAGAACAGAGGGATTGCGGCCCGTTCTCCACTGATGTTCTGGCCACTTTAACTCTGTTACTGTTGGTGCTGCTCAACCCTGCAGCGTCCCGGGATGTGCGCACCAACCTGGCGTCCCTGCCCTCACTTCCAGGGCCGGCGCGTCTCTGTCCTTTGTGTTTCTAATGCCGCCAGCCACCGGCCGCCCCATCTCTGTCCTTTGTGTTTCTAATGCCGCCAGCCACCGGCCGCCCCGCACGCTCCCGGGTCTCCCGGTCTCAGTCTATGCCCGGTGAGCACACCTCGATTCCGGAGTTTCGTGAGAAGCCTGGTGGCGCGCGCACCCGGTTCAGGGTCTCAGTCTGCTGTTTCGCGGGTGCCGACCGCGAGTCCGCCCGCTCCCCCGTGCAGGTGGCCCGCCAGCTGCCAGCCGCCCCGTGCGCGCTCCGGGAGTTCCCGGTCTCAGTCTGGATCCCGTGAGCGCACCGGGATTCCGGTGTTCCGGGAGATGCCTGGTGGCGCCCGCGTTCACGGCTCACCGGTCTCAGTCCGCTCTCTCGAGGGTGCCCTCTGTGAGTCCCCCCCGCTCCCCCGTGCAGGTGGCTGCCGCTTCCCGGCGCCCAAACGCGGCGGCTCCCTCCCCCTTCCGTTTATCTTCCGATATCTGTGCACGGTTTACAGCTCCCCTCTTCGTACCTCAATACTCAGCGCTGGAGATGTTCATTTGTAGAGATCCAGATGCATCATCCTGCGTCTCAGGCTGATTCCATGGTTATTTAGGCTGGTCTGGTACCTATCCAGCTCGACTCAGGGGACCGGCTGAAAAAGGGGTCCCCTACTCCTCCGCCATCTTAACTCCTCCCCCCTATATCTACCCTTTAAGCAACTACTTCTTGAGTCTTGCTGTAGTATCAAAAAGGAGTATCTACAACTATACTCCTTCCTTTTTCAGTAATGTCTATGTGAGGTTACATTTTCTTCATATACTTCAACCAAAACATCATTTTGTAGCAGATTGAATGCTGAAGTAGATAACAAAGTCTAACTTTATTTTATTAAGCCAGACATTAAAGAGATTTGCAAAAATATAAAATAATGCCATTCTTGTCACTTTTTGGTTTGGAAGTTATTTTTCATACAAATGTTATTTAATTTGCAGTGGGTTTATTATTGTAACTTAAAAATTAATAAATAGATTTTCTCACTTTTAATTTTTCCAATCGAGGTAATGTATCAACAAAAACTCTTTGGGATGCTTAATAATGAATGTACAAGGGACTTGGTTTCAAAAAACCATAGGAACCATTACCCTAATAAATGTTTCCTGGGCAATTTTGCATGTGAATACCATGAGGCTATACCAAGCAAGTTAATATATTCAGCAGTGGATTAGGATGACCTCCTGATTTCAATGTAAAATTGGGTGTAATGACCAATAACAGTCACATAAATGACTAAGAGAAGTCAAAAAGAAAACCAAAGCTTTAAAAGTCCATTTAATACTTTGTTCATGTGCACAGATGACTCCTGGGTTTGGTTACTGACCTGTGACAGTGAATGGGTGTTGGTCTCCTAGGGAGGCTGTTTGCTCTGCCATGTCACATGCACACTTTTTGGATCTCAGATACTCATCGTCTGACTTCCTTGTGTTTAATGCATCTGCCATATGACTTTTTTCTTTGTCTACCTTTTATTATGTGATTTCAGCAGGATTCTTTGAAATCAGTATGAGGAGTGATCAGCAGACTATAATTTGGTTTTAAGTGCACTTCCTTATCAAAATACGTGAATTATGTGGCATTCTTATGTTATCAGTTGAAGCATGAATCCTGTAATGTAAAGTTGGATAAAACATAGTCTAACATAGTTAAGTCTCTTATTACCTAATGTGGAACATAAAAACAAAAGAGTTGTACAAGATCTTGATAAGTAAGCAGCTGGATGAAAATAGTCAGAGAAAGAAAAGAAAGATATCTTCCTGCTGATTTTTTGATGTCGGTGTTTGCCTTTGTGAGCTTTAAATTTCTCTTCTCATTTCCTTTCTCCCTGGGACTCTGGATTCTCAGCTAGAGTTTAATATAACTGAAGGGTGCTATCAATATAGTGAAGTTACCTGTGTTCAAATGTGTCTTTACCATTTGCTTGACCTTGATCAAGTGACTTTAGTGTGTTCTATTTCCCTTTCTAAAAAATGAGGATAATATGTGGATCTATGTCACTGAATGAAGATTAAGTGAAACAATGCACGAACCATGCTCAGTATTCTGCCTGCCAACTATTGAGTCCTCCATGAATATCAGCTACGCTTCTTCTCTACTTTTACTCACTGGCAATTTCATTTCAACTGTACACGAAATGGATTTGAAAATAAACTCAATTAGATAAGTCAACAATTGCATATTAAACTATTATATACCAGGCATTGTGCTAGTAGTGCTCAGGATGCAAAGATGGATAAAAAACATGTCCATGAAGGTGGAGGCTATGTCCATGTAGCACAGTTACTCTATTTCTAGTCTGTCTCAGGGTGCCTGACATATGGTAGATGTTTAACAAGTATGTGCCAATAAGCAAACAACCAACCTTATGAAGTAAGTGTAATTACTCTCACCATTTTATGGATGAATGAGCTGAGACTTGGAGAGGAAGACTCATCCAGTGTCACCCAGGTAGTAAGTCACAGAATCAGAACTGAAACCACCTCCGTTTGACTCACCTTGGAGCCAGTACCTATGCTGCATCTCTTGGAAGGGATGCTAGCACTAGTTATCCATGCTGCTTGAGAACTGTGGATTTGGTTCCTTAGTTCCTAATTTTCAAAGCATACCATTGCCCTGCAGATAAACCAAATGCTCAATAAATGTTCCCTAAGTATTTGAGTATCCACCTTCTTAAGACACTTTGAGGATAGAGCAGTTAACATGAGAGATGTTAGTGGAACTTACATTACAACCAGAGGGACAGAAGCTAAACAATGAGATATGTGATCATCTTTGTGATGAATGCTCTATAGGAGCATATGTCAGAGGTTCTGATTTAATCTGGCATACTGATCAGGAAGGCTTCCCAAATGAAGGGATTTTTTAAATTGAGTTCTGAAGGGCAAGTAGAAAAGAATTAACTAGAGAGGAAGTGGAGAAAGAGCATTTCTTGCAGAACAGCATGTCCCCAAGACTTCTTTGGGACATTGGAGTACAAGAAAAAAGGCCAGTGTGCTCTACCCAAAGAGTGAGTTAGACAGTAAGATGACATGAAGCTATAGAGACAGGTTAGGGCTGCAACTTTCAGGGCTTCCAAACCAGGTCAATGTTGGTCTTTTCCTAAGTGCAGTGGGTTTTAAAGAAGAGAGTGATGTAATAAGATACACAATTTAGAAACATCACAGTATGAAAGGAGACCACTGAGAACTTTGGTGAAAGAAGATGGTAGTGTGGACCAGGATAGTGGCATTGGAGATACAGATAAGTGAGTAAAGACAGAGTTTATAGACTTGGTGACTTAGATCTGAAAGATGAGTAGGAGGCAGATCCAGGTTTTGTGAGACCCAAAGCTTGTGGAATTAGGGAGCTCCTCTAGAAATGTATTTACTAGATACGGGAAGGTTTCTAGAGAGCTGGCAAGGTCCAGGACAGTGTATCCAGATGTACCAAGGTCTGAAGAAGGAGAGGCTTTCTTTTCTGTATTCCTTTTTACAAAGGGACAATACTTTGTTCAGAATCCTTCTGAGCATTGACTCTCAAGTGTGGAAATTAAGTAGAAAACAGATAAATGCTTTCTAATTTGGAGACTCTTTGATTATAGTGGGTAGAAAACAATTTAGGTAAATTCATTATCGGCAAGTCAAGAAGGCCATCCATACCTATGCATTACTAACAGGATATAATTATTGTCCAACAAGATACTTTTGAAATACTAATTAATGTTCAGACACAGAGATAAGCTGAGCTGTCCTCAACAAAATTGGGACGGTGGCCACTCTGTATATTATGGACACAAGTGACTGGTAGTTTACCTCTTTTTACTCCACATCTCAATAGTCTTCCCTCAAGAGATGAGTTGCAGCTGTCCCTCGGTTATAAGTTGAAGGGTTCTGACTCATTTCTTGCCAACGGTTGGCACCTGTTTTCTGTCAGCTGACTGGCACTGCAGCATTTTGCTCTGAGGGGAGGAGAAGGCATGAGCTGTGAGCTCTCAGAAATGATCAGGCACATGGAGATCATAAGCCTTATTTCTGGTGGAACTCAGAATCAAACTGGGAAATTATTAACTGAAGAAAGCTGGAAGATAAAGTCTACCCATGAGAGCTAACACTGGTCCTGGAAGATAGTCCGGGAAAAAGTGATTCTGTCTGGAGAAATGCATCCACATCTTGGAGAGTTACAATAGGCTCTAGTATATTAAAAGGACTTCTGAAAAATACAATGAAGAAATATGAAAATCTCAGTTTTTAATTTAGCATTTTACAAATGTACATGACTAAGAAATCCTTTTTCTACACACACACACACTCACACACACACTCACACGTACATGCACACAGACCCTACTGATCAGTATGCTGCAGAGCACACTTTGGGGAAACAAAGGGCAAATTCGCATCAACGTAGGAAGGCCAAGGAATGGGAAGGGAAATAAAAGGCCCCAACATAGGAGAAAACTCTGAGAGTTTGTGCCTAGACTGTAATGTCCTAATTCTCAATATGGTTTGGTAGCTCTTGGTCTGCACTACATATAAAGTCATACGAAGTTGATTTTTGAGTCAAAGGATGCCTGAGCTATTGGGCTGGCCTGTTGCTCCCCTAAGAGAACTTTGGTTTATTTCGAAATAGGTCAAGGAGTGATGACTGACAAGGACAACTCCCTGTATCACTTTTTAATTTATTGGGGTTTCTAAAATTGCTGATAAAGAAACAATATAAAATCTATCTAGTTGTTTCTGGAAGCATGAGATTGCCTATTAAGGACATCAGTTCAAATAACTTAGATACAAAGCTAAAAGCAGTTTAGCATAGTGAAACACTGGGGTCAGATAGGCTAGTTTTAAAATCCTTGGCTTATCCATGTGACTTTGGGCAGGTGACTTAACCTCTCTGGGTCTCAGTTTCTATATCTATAAAAGAACTCCACTTGCAGAATAATACAAACATTAGAAATAGTAGATCTTATTCTCATGAATTAACTCATCCTTGTAAAAATATACAGTATATGTGTTTAATACATTGTAGTGGTAATGTAATAGAAGTTATTTCTATTTCAAATAGCAGAAAAGAATTACTAGTATATGACACACAGTGCTCATTTGATTCTCATACTCTCAATATCTTTTAAGATGTTATGTCACCTTTGTATCTTGCTAATACAAGGTATACAACCTGGTTTCTGGAATAACTGCCAAGTTAAAATCTCAACTCTACCACCGAGTATCTGTGTGACCTTGAACAAACCACATTACCTCTCATTACCTCAACTTTCTTATCTACAATACAGGAACAATAACATTATTTATCTCCTATTTGTTTTATAATCCTTAAGAGAATTCAGTTAGAAAATGTACTGTGCTATGAATATAGTTAAGAATTCATTGCTTTTCATTGTTTTTAATATCAATACTTCTCAGTGCTGGATAAAATGTTTATATTTGAAAACTGGCACTCCAACTTATTACACACACACACAAAAGATTGGACGTAAGACAAAATTAAACAAATGATTTCCTCTTCTTAATACCTCCTTGCTCTTTACTTGTCAGCTCGGGCTTTCCCTGGCCTAGGGCAACTGCTCTTTTAGTGCCGGCTGTCACTCTGAGCGCTTTCTTGTCATAGCAGTCTGCTTTACGTTGGCTACAATTAAAGGGACTCCAGTGGGAGAAGAAGGTTTGCATTGGAATGACGGTTCCCCAGGCAACACCATCTTGACTGGTGACAATTTATGGTATTCCTGTCTTTTTCATTGATTCCAATACTTTCTTCTGTATTGAATTTGTAGATAAGAGCTACAAATTCGAATCTGTTTGGCTCTAAAGTCCATTTCCTTTTCACGACACCACAATAAGAGCATCAGTCTCACTAATAATAAAAACTAACATTTATTGAACTTTTACTAGGTCCGGGAGCCGCACTAAATTATTTATCTGCATTATCTTATTGAATCCTAATAGCAAACCTTTAAGTGGTAGACTTCTTTGTTATAGATGAGGAAATAAGGCCCAGAGAGATGAAGTAACCTGCTCAAGGGCACACAACAGGGAGACGGGAGAGCCAGGATTCAGATTCACCTGTAACTGGCTCTAGAGCCCACACCTCTGGCCACTTTGTGTTGGTGTTACATTTTCAGAATTTTTGGCGGCCCTTTAATGATTAGAACAATATCATTTACAGCAACTAATTGATAAGCTTAAGGTTGATGGCCTTTTGGTTTCTGTAAGTAAAAAGAATATCATTAACAAAGTGGCAGCAGATTCAGGACCATTCATTTATGTTTAGTAGATGCTCGTAAGGAATGATCAGAGCCATGGAGTGAATGTTCATGGAAACAAGGTGGGCTTGATCCACCTATAAGGGCTCTGTTGGAAAAGATAACATTCTTCATTCTGGTTCTCTCTGGTAAGATAACTTGAAATAGTCCATGCATTTCTCTTTCACTTCAAGCCCCTTAAAAAATTTGGCTCAAAATTTCTATGCAAAAAGCACTGCATCTTCCAAAACAAACTGGCACACTACTGTGGAACACCCATGTGACACCTGCTATAAACTGGAAATTGTGCATGAAGTAGGGAGAGTGCTAGACCCTCTCCAAGAACGAGTTTCAGGCTGGGCCCTGGTGGTGTCTGGAAAAGAAGTGATGATGCAACAAGGAACTGTAAAGAATTTAAGGCAACACCTAAAGGCTACCTTGCTCAGTTTGAAACCCCACCCCTGTCACTGGGGCTCCTACGGACAAAGATAAAGGAATGGAATGTAGAAGGGAACGGTCACAACAACCTTCAGGAACAAATCTGAGATTTCTCCTACCCTCTTCAATGAACAAGAGCTCCTTTTGAGCTTGTGTCGCCCTCTTCAGGTAAATATTCAATGAAGATACTTGCAGTACGGGTTTAGGTGAAGGTAGAGGGTATGTAGATGTGGAGGAGAGTGGAAGGGTTTTGTGAAGTTCCGGGCTGCAGATTGTGTGGAAGTACCTAGTACTTCCTGGTACCACACCTGGTAGAGGCTCAGCATAGAAACCAGGAAAGTGGGGCGCCGGGGTGGTTCAGTCAGTTAAGCGTCTGCCTTCAGCTCAGGTCATGATCTCAGGGTCCTGAGATCGAGCCCCGAGTTGGACTCCCTGCCCAGCAGGGAGTCTGTTTCTCCCTCTGTCCCTCCCCCTTGCTCATGCTCACTCTCTCTCTCTCTCTCTCTCCTCTCTCTGTCAAAAATAAATAAAATCTTTAAAAAAAGAAAAGAAACCAGGAATGTGATTTCTGCTTCCCTCAGACATGCCATGACTAATAACTATAGTCAGTTCCTTGTCAGACGATAGAGTAATGCCTTCATCATACCTATATGTAGCAATATTCAGGTAATACAGACCGTACAAATACACAGATTGGAAGTCAAAACCTAGGTGAGCAAAAATTACTTCATTTTTTTAAATAAGAGATCTTCGTTTCTTTTAAGCATTGCCTTTCTAATAAGTAGTATAAACTTGATCTGAGCAAATCAAGTTTTCTTTCCTTGCCCTAGGGTTACATCTAACTTCTTTTTTTTTTTTTTTTAATGATTTTTTATTATATTATGTTAGTCACCATACAGTACATCCCCGGTTTCCGATGTAAAGCTCGATGATTCATTAGTTGCGTGTAACACCCAGTGCACCATGCAATACGTGCCCTCCTTACTACCCATCACCGGTCTATCCCATTCCCCCACCCCCCTCCGCTCTGAAGTCCTCAGTTTGTTTCTCAGAGTCCATAGTCTCTCATGTTTCATTCCCCCTTCTGATTATCCCCCCTTTCTTTATCCCTTTCTTCCCCTACCGATCATCCTAGTTCTTATGTTCCATAGATGAGAGAAATCATATGATAGTTGTCTTTCTCTGCTTGACTTATTTCACTTAGCATTATCTCCTCCATTGCTGTCCATGTTGTAGCAAATGTTGAGAACTCGTTCTTTCTGATAGCTGAGTAATATTCCATTGTATATATGGACCACAACTTCTTAATCCAGTCATCTGTTGAAGGGCATCTCGGCTCCTTCCACAATTTAGCTATTGTGGACATTGCTGCTTACATCTAACTTCTGAGAACAATGGAAGTATCAAGACATTGGATGGGGTAGGGATGGGAGAGTAAGGAGAGCATAGGTCTGTTCTGAATTATCTTCTACCAATGCCGTTATCAGTTGAAACATCAGTTCTAGTCTTCGGGAAGTCCTGGGCTGATCAGTGTCACTTCATGCAACTCTCAGGTATGTGTGAGTTGCTTCTGCTCTCTACTATTACCTCCTAAATAAATTACCCATACAAAAGTTATTCATGATCTTAGTTCTGATTTCAGGATGAACTAAGCTAAGGCATACCTTTTAAAAAATGAAAATTTCAAGGTTAGGGCAAGGTCTTTGTTTAGCTGTGGGATCAGCATTAAGAGGTGTATGATTTAATATTAACTCTGTTGTGTGTGTGTGCTCTAGGCTCAAGAAGGCACAATTTGAAATGGATGGATGGCATTGGTAGTAGAATGAACAAATGGAAATTTTATTGTATTAGTCAGTTTTGTTGGCAAAGTAAGCCTGCATGGCAAACTACCTCAAGACTCAGTTGCTTACAACAGGTATTTATTCTCATTCTCTTAAGTTGCCATGGTGACAAGTTCAACTTATTTAGGCAGCCCTCACCTGGACAGCTCTGTTTCGTGCTGTGAGTTGGCTGGATTTGGTTCCATAATGTGGATCTGCTGCATATACGTTTGTTCTGTAAACAGGCTGTAGGGGCAGTAATTCTCTGGGGCATATACTCTTCTCAAAGCACTAGAACACAAAAGCAAGAGCCAAGCCAAACTGTGCAAGCACATTAAAGGTCTTTGCTTGCATCGTATCCATCAGCCAAAACAAATCACAGGGTCAAGCTCAACATAGATGGCCCAGGAAACTACACTCAGTCCACAGAGGCTGCGGGGTAGAGTAAATAATCATCATCATCATGTGTATTAGTCCTATAGCCTTGCAAAATTAGGAAGTGGTTTGGAAAACATTACTCTTCTTCCTTATGGATTTGAAATTGTATTTAAGGATTAACATTTATCTTAGTATGTATTTGGATTTGTACTTGCAGTCTACACATGGCTAATCTAAAAGTTACCTCATGAGTATTTAAAAGAAAATAGAGAGTTATCTTCAGCCCTCCTAGTGCGTAGACTTTGAAGATGGCTGGATTTCAAGGACAAAAGCCAGATCGAACAGGTTTTCTGGAATTCTTGAAAAATTATTCTAGTTTGACCGAGTATTTATGATTCAGGAGAAAGGAATGGAGTCTGGGGGGAAAAAACAACTCCACCCCCCCCACCCCCCCACCCCCCCGAGAGGAAGAGGTCAGATTCTGAAGCAGCGGGGTGGACATTCCAGTGATGGAGATTTGAAGCAAGAGGGGAATGTGGGCCTGAGGATGGGGGAACAAAGTTGGAAGTTGGAAATTTTTGATGAAGCGGCTTCCGGGGAGAGTTGAATGTCAAGCTACTGTATCTGGCCTTTGAAGAAGTCATTTCTGATGAACTGTTGCAAGTCCTTTCTCTCTCACATAGTCCCTTTAGTTTTTGTTTTTCTTTTCTTCCTCAACACTTCGGTGAAGGCTCGGTCATACAAATTTGGATGTTGTGAAAAAAGTAAAAGACTGAGGTATGAAGAAAAATAAAACATGCTTATTAAGGTAGATTCTTAAATTGCTTTTGAGAAAGCCCATTTTTCTCAAAAGGAATTAGCATTTTAATATAAACCTTCAACTTTTTTTTACAGTTAATTTGGGAAACACAGTAAGAGAAGGAGATCTTGTTTTTGTTGGAAACATGAGCTTTTTTCTTTTTGACTTAGAAACCATTTATTCTTCTGATGTATAAGCATATTTTACATATTCTGGTTAATACATCAAGTGTATAATGTGAGAGTTCCCTTAAAAATGCTAAGACCACACACGTTAAACTCAGCTACACATTGTATTAGGCTATTAGACAAATGTCACTTTTAATATCACAACACATACATATTATACTTTTTTTTCACTGACAGAGGAACATGCCTTTCAAAAATATTTTATTGGATGAAACTTTCTTATTCTCAGGAAATTTTTGGTTCTTTAATATAATTTATTATGCCTTTTAAAATTCTGATAAAAGCATCGGTACGTTATAAATACCTGTAAAGAAAATAGAGTTTAAAATTCCAAGGGAAATATTATATAAGTTTCCTCTTTTACATTTTCACAAAAATCCACACAGGCACTAAGAAAGACTGACAAAAATATTTTATGCCTGAACAATACACTCCAGGTTGGAAACATTCAAACATGACTTTATTTAAATATTAAAGCTTCTCTAGAGTGAACCTTTGGCTACAATCCAATGAGTTGGTTGGGGTTTTAACCAGGAGAAGATTCTGTTAGAAGGATAAAAAAGAAAGCTTCATACAGTGAGCATGAGAGTAGGAAAGGGGAAAAAAGATGAGTTTTTGTTTATCACCATTCATTGGCCTCTCTGGGCCTTAGCTTTGTTTTTTTTTTAGTTGACAACTTATCTAATAACTCTCTGGTCCTTTTTGGCTTTAATACTTTTTGATGTGCTGCAATTTTCAAAATTCTGTCCGACACTCTGTATCAAACAACATGTGAAACTTCTAAGGATAGAGTGCTACTGCAGTTGTTTTAGGAGAACATCCTAAAAGCATCATGGGATTTCTCTGCAAATACTTCTGTTGTGCATAAATACAAATGGTAGGCTAGGAGGTGAAACTTGGTCTTACCCAGCACACTTCAAACCATAGCAAGTGACAGACTCTAGAGTTCTCTTTCTGGTCTAGTTCATGTGTGGCATTCTGAAGTTGCAGCTTTACGGTAGAATTACAAACAGCAAACGCAACGGGAGAATGCTGGCATTGTAGGTGACTGGAGCCTTTGTGAGTGCATAGAAATTGGGAAGCTAGGGGTTGACAGTTAATGAATTCAGTATAAATGGCATCCAGGGGAGGCAAGATGAGACAAATATATCAAACTAGATTTCAGAGGTACTTTCAGGGGTCTCAAATACCATTTTTTCCCACCTATCAATTAACCAGATCATGGCAAGGTCTCATAGTTATTGATTATACAGATCCTACCTGAAAGAAGTAGATGATTTTTTTTTCTGAATACCTTTACACTTTGTATGTGTTGTTTCATGCAGCTATGGGAAAAATGAAATGCTTGTTGGGTGCTGACCAGTAAGGTAGCCACTGTGAGCAACATGGAGTAGGGCACCTCCGGGACCCGGCACTCAAATCTAGCTGGGCAGCTGCTCTTCAGTGCCAGCCAACTGTTGCCAGGAAGAAACATGGGACTGAGAATCAAGTTTTATGTGAAATTTCATATTTTCCAGTGATCACTCATTTTTGAAATCATTTGGCATGCCAAAGAAACTCTACCTGAAGGACAAAATGGGGCCTGTGGACTGCCAGTTTGTGCCCTCTTGAGTTGAATCCTGGAAGCAATTTGTTAAATATTAGAATACTATCAGCTGTAAGACTGGGAAAGAGCCTTTAGTTGCAAGGAATGAACCCTCAGTTTTGAAGATCCAGAAAAACCTGTTTGAATGAATACAATTTAAAAAACAAACATAATCTCCCCTTGACTCTCCGCATTATATTTTCCTGTTTACATTGGTTCTCTGTGTCATGAGTGGTTTCCTGTTAGTATTGTTAAAAAAATATGACTAGGAATTTGCCAAATATGACTAGGAATTTGCCAAGTCCCAAGTATAAGTTTTATTCTAAGAAAGTAATATGAATCAGTTCTCTCAGTATTCAGCTTGTGGCTGAAAAAGGAAATAGGTAACGAAAACCTTCATAAGGGGAAACGGAGGAAGACCAGAGCACACACTAGTCCTGGTCACCTTTAGAGTCACAGAGGCCTCTACACGGCACACCAAGCAAAAAAAAAAAAAAAAAAAAAAAAAAAAAAAAAAAAAAAATTCTAAAACTGCTCGTACCAGGTAGCACAGATTTCAAGGACTGTTTCTGGATCTCAATGACTCAACTTCTCCCCCAAATGACCAAATGGCCGCTCCCTGAATGAGTAAGTACTAGGGGGTAGAAAAGCCAAGGGTATGGGTCTAATTGTGAACTCTTTCATTAGAAACTTTCTAAACCCTGTTGGGCATCACAATTCAAAGAACCATGTAGCAAAGACAGGAAACCAGTTACAGGAGCAGTTTTCTCTGCTCTCGTTCTTTGCAGATTACTTCAAATTAATCTCTGGTCCAGGGGATGCCTTTTCTTTTGAGAAATGAAATGGGAAGGCTCAAGGAGGCATTCTAGTGTGGTGTGAGGACCACAAGCGAAATGCACTGTGGTTCCACAAAGAACAAAACAGTTCATCTGTGCACGCGGGGAAGATGTGTTTTGAAGGAGTCATGATCAATTCAGGAATTGGGATTTTCAGCCTGAGCTCATCCCTTTCACATGTCTAGTTTGGGGAGCAAAAGCAAGAGTTCCACAGAAGGATATTATAAGCATAAGAACCAATGGTAAAAACAAACACTTCAGACACAGGCAAAATCTAAGCGGAAGGAGGAAGCATGAATATTTCCAACTCAGGACCACACACTGATGTCAATTTTCTTCCCTCAGAATGTCCACTAGAGCCTGCAGCAGCCGGTCATCTCTGTGCTTGTAAGGTTTCGTGTTATAGAAAACATCAACATAGTCGTTGTATAGACTGTCCTCTGAGTCTTTAAGCTGGGAAGGCTTGTTCAGCTTTTCCAGGGCTTCATAGAAATTTTCATAAGGGATGTGGAGCTTTGCACTTGGAGACTTCTTTGGTGATTGCTTTGGGGTTGAGTTTTTGCTGAAAGCACTTTGTAGGAGTCTCAGCATAGCCTCTGATGGGGCTGCCTCCACCAGCTCATCCCTTCTGCCCTCTGAACTGCTGCCACTGTGACTTTTTGACACAAGGGGGTTCTTTTTCAGGTTCTCTTGTGTGGGCTCCTCCTAAAACACAGAATGCCACCGATAAAAGGAAGATTTCTCGTTAGAGCCAAGCAAGCCAGATGCAGCCCATGCCTACTGCCTACTCCTTGGGAGACCGTTGGGGAAGCAGAGAGGGCATAAGACTTAGAAACATACTAACTTGGGGTTTGGTCCTCATTTTTATATTTACTGGTGTACCCCAACACCTGTTTCATCTCCCTGAACTTCACCTATAAAATGGGAACAAGAATACTTTCATTTCTGGTGGTTTTGAAGACTGAATGAGATGATGCATTTCTCTCCTTCACTTGTCAGCCTGTTATAGTAGAATTCATTTTGGGGAATTTAATAAATTTGAATTCATTAATTTAAATTTATAAATTCTGGATGAAAGAAAAAAAATTTAAAGAATACTATGGTTTCATCTTAAGGAAAGTAAACAGTTGACCATTCCCACTCCCTTTCCTCCCTGCCCATGTTTTGGGAAGAAGCTGATATTAAAATACTGAATAACTCACACAGAAGGCACTAACAGTGTTTCATGTGGAAATTTCCTGGTGGCCCCTTAGTCTGTCAGGAGCTACCCTTTCAGGCCCTGAGTTTTAAAAAAGAGGTCTTGGGAGAGATTAGGGTGATGAACCAGGTAGGGCAGAACTGGAGATGGCAGAGAAGAAGCTCTTTGTCAACCATTGTGGAAGTATCTCAACATTTTCACAACTACCGGGTATTATTAGCCCTTAAAGAATCTTGGAGGGAGAAATACCCACAAAGTCTCTTGCCTCTGGGATTGTAAAGAGAAGGCCCTTGGGGTGGGGGGAAGCTACTTTGCAGAATATAAATGGAGCCAGAATCGGAGCTGAGGGCTTCACACAGCTAGTTTATAAGTTTCTTAAATATTATGTCTTTGTCTCTTCCAAAATACCCATCGCTGAGTCAGACGTCAGGAAAGCTCATTCTGGGAATTCTGATAACCCACCTCCTACATCTGAGGCACTGTGCTAGATGCTGGGGGATTAAGAGCTAAAGAAAATGGGGTGCCTGCCCACTGTCTGATAAGGGAGAAGCCAGCAAGCTCAGTGGGCTGAGATACAGGAATGGGAATGACTGACTAGCTATCCTATGAATTTTTTTCAGAGAAACTGTGATTCGGTGGCTTCCCTTGGAGCTGCCAAGAAATGTCAGTTAAGGAAGTAGTAAAGAGAAGCCTACAGGACTGGGTCACTTGAGTCTTGGTTTTCTTTCTGGAAAATGAACATACTAATGCCTATCTTCTCTAGGCTACAGGGATCATTGATGAAATGAGACAACATAAAAAAAAATACTTGAAAACTAAGTGTAATACAGACGTGAGGCATGAGTGATCGAGCATAAGGAGAGCTATCTTTACAATTTGTTATGTCATAAATGGAGAAAAGCCATGCTAGAGAATTTCATAATTTTGAATTCAGTAATTTTAATTTCTAAATTCTGGACAAAAGAATAAACTTAAAAAACATTAGGGTTTTACAGAAAACAGTTCAGCACTCCGTTCCCTTTCCTCCCTACCCATGTTTGACTCACTCCCTGCCTGAACGTTAGATCCAGCTCCCCTCACTACATTGTCGACTATGGTTCAAAGAAAGAGCGTGCCAAGAACACTCAAGAACAGAGCCACACAGACCTCCCCCGGATCCACCATCTTCTCCACCCCTCTTCTGTCATTCTGAACGGTGTTATAGGACGTGTACACACGAGGCTGTTTCATGTGTTCTGGCTGAGACGAGGTCCCATGCAAAATCAGCTTCCAGTTGACAATTCTTCCTTCATTTTGCATTCTTCCAGACTAATGAAGAAGCATACACATAATTTTAGGGTGTGTTCTGAGAAACATCAACTCCTTAGAAATATCTATAAAATCTAATGTAAAAATTCAGCACATCCCATAGGTAGAACACTACATACAAAGAAGCAAGTCACTGGATTCACTGTTGCCATGAAAATGGCATTTTATAGGGTCAAGGATTTAAAGCCTGATTATGTGCTTCATTTGATTAAAAAAGCAAAACTCTTTATATGGATGTTCTTTCCTATTCTGTTCTTGGAAAGTCGACTGTACCTTCTATAAAAAGAATTATATTTAATAATTATCAACTTGTAGAAACATTCCAGTGGGGGGGGGGGGAAGCCTCTATGGAGTATTATGAATAGACTTCAATATTAACCAGCCCTTAAAAACTGTATATTTATGGGAAGAGTAATCATTTTCAGAAGCTCAACACTTATGCTAAAAATAATATGCTGAAATGTAAAATATCTAAAGAAAATCTGAAAGTGTAGAGTCAGATTTTATAGACTTGATATAAAATAGTCTCATCTTGATAAACAGATTTTCTTAGTTTTCTTAAAAATTGAGTTAGGGGAGCCTGGGTAGCATAGTCGGTTAGGTTAAGCAACTGACTCTGGGTTTTGGCTCAGATCAGGATCTCAGGGTGGTGAGATGAAGTCCTGCGAAGGGCTCTGTGTTCAGTGAGGAGTGTGTTTGTGATTCTCTCTTCCTCTCCCTCTGCCCCTCCCACTCCTGCTTGCTCCCTCACTCTCTCTAAAATAAATAAATAAACCTTAAAAAAAAATTGAGTTAAAGACCAGAGGTCAAGTTCAAGAATAGGACCACTTCCTAAGAACAGAGAGCTATTCTGAAAGAAAAAGGAAACAATGATTATAGAATTTATACGAATTTAATGGAAATCTTCAGGAATTTAAATAATTCCTGAATTCTTTTTAAATAATTATCTAGACTTTGAAATCTGGTGCTGATTCTTGTAACACTTCTATCTTGGGAAAGCTCAGACCCAGAGCCCTATTCATTTATGTGCTCAGCCTGCAGAAAATACTGGAGAAATGATGCAAAAGTAGATAATTCAGATGTTTTTGGCTTTTTGTTCAGACACTCCTTACTCTATTTTTGTCACTGTGAGTTACAATTTTAGAAAGATACCAAAGAGTGTTAGTAAACAGAGTGAAAGAGAAATGAGAAATGCTTTTCAGTTTGTTTCATAACTGAAACAAAACAAACCAAAGAAGTCATATTAAATAAGATATCTTGTCTAACAAGTAAATAGCCACTGCAGTAAATATTGGTAAGAGTTTCTTCCTGTGACCCCAGCAAAATGTCAAAGCAAAGCTGTTGTAGCGTTTAACCGTCTTTGTGAGTACGGGTGATTCTGGTGGCTGAGCAGGTCATGTGGCTGGCTGCATTCTGACATTGAAACACTTAGATTTGTCACACTGTGACATCATTAACCAATGTATCTTCTTTTCTTTCTTATAGTATGGCTTATTTATTTATGTAATCAATCAATTCAATCAAGCTATAAAGCCAAGTGGGTAGAGACTGAAACATTACACCTTTTCCTTACTTCACTAGGGAGTGACCAGAGCTCCTTAGGGCCTTGATTAGATGATACCAGCGTTAAAAGTACTTTAAAATGTTTAAAAGTGAGCTTGTGTTCCTATATCTTTTCATTTATACTTACCATGTCTGTAATTCGCAAAGTCCAAGTGCCTATGGGATTCTCTCCCCACGTGTGAACAGACATGAAGTCCCAATTCTTAAAGCCGTTAGGAGATGTATCCCGCTCTCTTTCAGCCAACAGTACAGTGCTGGTCCCTATTTTCATGCAACAAACATCAATTAATGAATGTCCTATCAACTCTGAGAATAGAATATACTCTAGCATCTGCTAACTGAAAATGAAAAATGGGAGAGATTAGCCCTCCTAATTTTCCCTTTCTGTATAAGACCAGGATAGAGATGTTCATTAAAGAAAGTTTTTATCCATAGCAATTATCATATTTGCTGGCATATAACAAGTTCTCAATAAATATTTTGGCAAAATATTGAATGAGTATATTGATTAAGGTTTATTTGAATAAGGAGAACTCATAGAACTACATTTATAAATGGTAGAGTCAAAGACCTAAAATGCATTTAAGTGGAACTATCATTTTGAAATTTAAGAGGAAATCTTGAAAATTTAACTGATGCCTGAGCCTATAATTTAGTGTAGACATTAAAAAATAAAGCTATATCAATTTAATAATCTCTTCTCATATAGAAACTAGTAGTAGTTGTTAACTCTAAATTTTCTAATTCAAACTCTCTATAGATCTAAGTGAAAGGGTCACGTTAACTCTAGGGCCACCAATGAGAAAACATTCCACCCATATTTCAGGCCAGCTCCAATAAATCTAGAAAGCATAACTCCAAAATTAACACAGCCTAGTCCAAACCTCTAGGAAGTTTATATCCTGGAAGGAGATGATAAAGAGAGCTCATCCTTCTTCAAACATCGCCTATAGCAATCAAATTTAGTCAGGTGAATCCTACTAAAACATAAAAGAGGATTAGGAAGCATTTCCTGGTTGGATTATAGTTTATGGTTCACAAGCTCTTCCCCATCCATGATCTCATCTGAGTTAGTACTTTCTCAGGAAAGGGCACTTGCCTGTTCATATGGCCTTTATGATACCATCATGGAATATTTGTTAAGTTTTCTCAGTCCTCTTTCATGGATCAGAATTCCTAATTTTTCAGTTGATTCCTAGGATGTGTCTGACATATCTGTCAGTGTTATTACTTAACTATCAGAGTAACTTTCACTAATGTGTTACCTATAAGAAATGAATGATAGACCAGTGGCCTGGGAAAATGAAAACAGTTTGAAAATGTGTAACTCCAGAAAGGTTTATTAACTGATATTATTTGAATAGACCTCTTTCTCTGCTTATCAAAGGACAAGTGGCAATGAGCAGGCAGAGTTCTGATGCTAAGAAAAATGAAAAATAAGCATAATTTTTTAAGTCCTGAAAAACATCTGGGAAACTCAGTCATAAGAAAAGCATTGGTTTAAAATCATTCAATATACTCTTAAACATTTAAACAAATGATTTAGAATAAACTTGAGAAGTTTTTAAAAAGCTTACCAGCAGCAGAAGTGAGTGTAACATGAAGGTCTCCTCTTCGGGAATATTCAATCGTTGCTTCAAATTGCACATGTTCCAGGGACTTGATGGCGTTTTCTTGTCCTTCACAAGCTCTTGTTGGAATTTCAATGATAACTTCTCCATTACCTTTCAGGGCTCTAAATACATTTTTAAAAATCACTGAATAAAGTACATCTTTTCTTCTTTGTATTTTAGGCAAATATATACACATTAGTCTTGACTAGATACTCAGCTAAGCTTGTTGTCTCTCCCTATTAATGAATAGAATCCAATTCAGTAGTAGCTATAAATAAATTTTAAAGTATAAAAAATGGTAAGGTTTTTACAGAAATAAAAAAAAATTCTACAATTTTTATGGATCACAAAAGACTACCAAGAGCCAAAGCAACCCTGAAAAAGAAGAACAAAGCTGGAGACATTACACTTCCTCATTTCAAAATATATTTCAAAACTACAGTAATCAAAACAGTATGGTACTGGCATAAAGACAAACATACAGACCAATGTAAGAGAATAGAGAACTTAGAGTTAAACCCATGCATATATGGTCAACTAATCTTCAACAAGGATGCCAAGAATACTCAATGGGGAAAGGGGAGTCTCTTCAGCAAAGGTTGCTGGGAAAACTGGATATCCACATGCAAAATAATGAAATCAGATGCATATCTAATGTCATACACAAAAATCAACTCAAATTGGAGTTAAGACTTAAACATAAGACCTGAAATTCTAAGTCTAGAAGAAAACATCGGGAAGAAGCTTCATGACATTGGTCTTGGCAGTGATTTCATGGTTAAGACACCAAAAGCACAGGCAACCAAAACAAGTAGGAATACATCAAGCTAAAAATCTTCTGCATAGTAAAGGAAACCATCACCCAAAATGAAAAGACAACCTATAAAACAGGACAAAATAATGCAAACCATATATCTGATAAAGGGTTAATTTATAAAATATATATGGAACTCCTACAGCTCAATAGCAAAAAAAAATTAATAACCTGACTAAAAAATGAGCCAAGTACTTAAATAGACATTTCTCTAAAAAAGACATAACCAATGGCCGACAGGCATATGAAAAAATTTTCAACTTCACTAATCATCAGGAAAATGCAAATCCAAACACCTGTTGGGATGGCTGTTACCAAAAAAAGCAAAAGACAACAAGTGTTGGAGAAGATGTGGAGGAATTTGAACTGTTGAAAAATTGGTGGGAATGCAAAGTGGTGCAGCCACTATGGAAAAAATTAAAAAGAGTACTACCATATGATCCAGCAATCCCACCTCTGGATATTTATCCAAAATAATTGAAAACAGGATCTTGAAGAGATTTCATCTTCATTGCAGCACTATTCACAATGGTCAAGATGTGGTAGCAACCTAAATGTCTATCAACAGATGAAAGGATAGAGAAAATGTGGTATATACACACAATGGAATATTAGCTTTAAAAAAAGGATATTGTGCAATATGCAACAATATGGATAAACCTTGAAGACATTACGTTAAGTGAAATAAACAAGTCACAGAGAGAAATACTGCATAATTCCATGAGATATCTAATATAGTCAAATTCATAGATTCAAAAAGTGGAATTGTGGTTTAGTGGGGCTAGGGGAAGGGGAAAATGGAGAGTTACTAATCAATGGGCATAAAATTTTAGTTAAGCAAGATGAATAAGTTCTAGAGATCAGCTATAAAACAATGGTACTTAGAATCAACAATAATGTGTTGTACACGTAAAAATGAAGAGAATAGATCTCATGTTAAGTGTTGTTACCGAAATAAGATAAAAGAAAATGGTAAGGAACACAGATATAAGAATACAATGTTATTTGCTGTGGAATTGAATTCGGGCAGGTTTGCCTTGGACCCATCAAAAACTGGTCCATTATTAGTCCAATCAACCCTCTTAAGAAATGATATTATCTCCTTAATGAATGTTCTCTAGAGCTCCCGCTCTCAGATATTTTGTGTGAGTGGGTCTTTAGTAGAATCATGGTTGCCTTGATAGAATTAAAACAGTTATTCTGGATTCTGCTTCTGTGGCCAGACCTGGTAGGCTGGATATAGTCTCTGTAAAAGCAGTGTGGTAGAGGACACTTCACAGAAGAGAAATCATGAATCACATAGTACTGTGGCACGAAGTGAGGCTCTTCTGGAAATAGGTTTTGGATAATACTGGTTGGAAAGTACTGCATTTAATCAATTCTAATATGCATTTTGAGAAAAAATTACCTTAACATCTTTGAATTTGGGATGAATCTTAAAACTGGTGGTTGGTAATAGTTTAATTGGCAGTGATTTTCCTTAGCGATAAACAAAACAGTGATACATCTTAAACTGAACAAAGGTAGACCAGGAAATGGAAAATGGTAATATGCTAACATGATTTGCAGATTTCCGAGCTCATGGTGATTCCCATGGACCCACAGGGAACTATGGCAAAGGCTATCTCCATCCACTTCAGAAGCGTAGGTGAGAAAAAAATTAGGCAGCGTGACAAACATTATCATCAAATACTTGAGCACACATTTCTTTAAAATTCCTGAAGACACTTACCTCGGCTCAAAGTCATTGTCCTTTACCACACACTCTTTCTTCTCAGGCACACTGGTCCAGGTCCTGGGATCAGCTAAATCCACCAGAGCTTTGGCATTTAGCAACCCAAATCCAAATCGACTATTCACCATCAAGCCTGCTCCATTCTTTTTCCATCCAGGGTTATTGTCCAGTGGGTCATACTCAGAGGTCCAGACAACCAAGTGTTGCATGTCTCGCCAAGTGAGATTTGGACTAGAGGGGAAGTGACCCAGAATATTTTTCAGGGACAAAATGATGTTTCCTTGTAAAAGTAAGTGTTAAAAACAAGCATCTTCTATTTACAGATAATGAAGTGCCTTTTACCGGTATACTTATGTAATTCTGGTATGTATTTCTTTTGGAATGTTTTTTCATTCAGAATTTAAAATACAGTACTGAATGAAAACTTCTCCCATCTAAGTTAAGCTCCTACTATGAGTAAAATTTGGCCTTCAATAGTAAAAATGTAGGATTTGGTCCCTGATTTTTAATGACTTAAATTTAAGTGGAACAAAAATTTTAAATGACAATACTTCCTTGATGTCTTCAGTCCTCTGCTGTCTATTAACAGCCTTGGCTCTTTCAACATTAAGTACCCACAGATGAGGCCTTGAATTCTTCTTAGGAAGACTCAGATTTTAAAGACACAGTCTGGTTACCTATCTTTAAATACTTTTGCCTCTTTTCCTTATATATCAAAATTAAGAGTACGCTTATCTTGATGAGCACTGAATAACATATGGAACTGTTGAATCATTATATTTTACACCTGAAACTCATATAAGACTATATATTAACTACGCTGGAATTAAAATTTAAGACAAACAAACTGGGGCGCCTGGGTGGCTCAGTCCGTTAAGCATCTGCCTTTGGCTCAGGTCATGATCCCAAGGTCCTGGGATCGAGTCCCACATCGGGCTCCTTGCTCAACGGGAAGTCTGCTTCTCCCTCTTCCTCTTCCTCTTCCCTAGCTTGTGTGTAAGCTCACTCTTTATCTCTCGCTCAGTCTCTCAAATAAATTTTAAAAATCTTTAAAATAAAATAAAATAAAAAATTGTCAAGAAACTCTTCGCTATTTGAGATCACTTTTGCAAGGTACTATGCTGAATACTTTGGGGATATCAAAGGAGGTGTTCCTTGTCTTTAAGAAGCTTACAATCCAGCAAAGGAACTGTATAATTGTATAACTTGTATAACTATAATGTGCCTGCTGAATGCCGTATTTATGGCGTCATGTATTACAGAAATTGAGAGGAGGAACTCTAGGGATGGAAGATGCGGGAAAGCTTTGCTGGAAGGAAGTGTTGTGTTTGAACTTTGAAGATTGGGTAGAACGTCAGGAAGTAGAGAGATGGAAGAGGGATGGGGCAAGAGGACAAAACCTACAAGGGGGAAGTGCAGGCTGGAGTACAGTGAATAGTCTGGTTGGTGGGAGCAGGGAAGACATGATAAAGTACTGAGCCCGATGGTGAGGACCTTGCACGCCAGGAAAAGGAGCTTGTATTTTATCCTTTGGGCAATGGGGAATCAAGGATTTTTGAGCAAGGAAATGGTATGATCAAAAGTTTTGAAAGATTAATTTATCAGCAATATAAGATACATCAGAGATACATGGGAATGTTGGGCCTATTAAAATGAAGATGCAGCCTTCCCAGATCACTGTATTTAAAATTTCAATTCTCCTCACAAACTCCTGAGCTCCCTTATCCTGTTTTTTTTTCTTTTATAGTACTTATCACCTTCTAACATACTGTACAATTCATTTGTTTTGTATATTATTGATGTCTGTCTCCCGTGCTAGAATGAGCTGTAAGGAGGGCTGGGATTTTTATCTAATTCTCCAGTGGGTACCATTCAGAAGAATGCCAGGCCCAGGGTAGATGCTGAGTTAAACATTGGTTGGTTGAATGACTGAATGTGCCTAAGGGTTTGGTGGCCCCATTAATTTTAAAACTTATTGCTATTAGTCATTAGATTCTTTCAAGATCACAAGTTTTTCCTTAGCTTTGTGTTGTTTCTATCAAGCCACTCAAGTATTATTTAATAAATACCCAGTGTGTAGTCTTTAGGTTTTCCATCTTAGCACTAAGTTGTGTAACAACCATCAGGGGAATCTGGCTCAATTTGCTATCTTTCCCCAGAGCCCCAAATGTACTGGTTAAGCAATCCCCTGGTGACAAGAAAAGAGGCAGCATACATTCTTAAACATTGAGGAGTCTGGTTCCTAGTTAAAATCCCACACGTGATTTTCAGGTTTCTTTAGAGGCATGAAAAAGACTCTGCCTGGCAGGCTTTATGGGGAAACTGCCCTCCCCCCACCAGTCTGGGTGCTCAGCCCATGCATTGTGGTCTCTGGAAGGAGTTGGCATCAAGGACTTAGGCCCCCTACCCGGTCAAGCTCTTCCCCTATTTATATTCCCACCCCTTGTGCCTTCATTCCTAGATCTCCTTATCCTAGGTGGTGAGCAGAGGTCTTCTTTACATGTCTGCCTCTCCCAAGGCCGCCTTGTGGGGGAAGGAGGAGGAAACCTTGAAGACACGTTCACCCACTCTGACTCAGTACCCAGTACCTTCCTCTCAGGCTTCACTCTTGCCCCATGCCCACCCCAGAGTCAATAAAACTATCAGGGCCTTAGGCTGGGGCTCCCTCAACAATGACAGAACCTCATGTCTGTGCTACTTAACCCCCTCCTCAACTGGTGCACTCTTCCATGGGGGAAAATGGAATGGGGAGTCCGCATTTTCTCTGATTTTTGACTCTTGCTTAAAACATTGTAGTAAACAATTAAAGCCTTAACTCTTTGATTTCTGATTTATTGCTTTAATAGGCTATTCTGATACCTGGCAGCTTAGTTCTCTCTCTCTCTTTCATCTCAGCTCCTGACGAATGTATTAGCCCTGGCGAGTGACTGATGGAGTGCATAGAGACTATAGGTCAGTGATTCTTATGGGTCCCGGGCCATTTGCATCATAATTACCTGTTTCACTTGTAAATAGTGACAATTCCTAAATCCCACCCTAAACCTATTGAATCAAAATATCTGAGGGTGGGGCATGATTTTTATATTTCAAAGAACTGTCTAGCCGATTCTCTGTCAGAGCTAAAATAATAAGAGTTGGAAGAAAGGACACAGGCATATGGCCAATTCAGACAATTAGAAGTTATTTCAAATCATGAGGTCAGACTAGGGAGTAATAGAAAGCACATCAAACCATATCTTACTACCAAAGACCTATGTGATCTTAAGCAAGTCACTTCATTTCCCTGGGCCTGAGGGGACTCCTCTGTCAGAGGAGAGGGTTGAGTTTGATAATCTTCAGAATTCTTTGCAATTCAGGCCTCCTATCTGCCCAGTATCATAAATACCTCATTTAGATTGTGTTTCCATGTTGGCCAACCCACATTAAGGAATAATTAACTAGCTTAGCAGAAATGGCTATTCTCTCAATATAGAAACTAATTCTGTTTTATGAAGCATTTTATTGAACTTCTTGCTTCCTTCCAGTTTTTTAAAGGAAGTTTTAGGTAAAAGCCTCTTATCAACGTGGTCAATGGGAAACATCAATTTCCCATTTGGACCATCAGTGTGAGCAGGGGTGTATATGGAAGCTGGGAAGAGGAAGTGTATTAGGGAGGTATAAGAAGGCAGGGTTATAATAATCAAACACAAAGCATAGACCTTCTGTAGCAGAACATTTACTTTATATTTAGTTGCAGGTTTTATTATTTTTATTTTCTTTTACCTATTCTTTGCAAAATATTCAAGGAAGCTTCATTGCCATGCAAGTAGGAAAATTAAGCTTGTTTTCCTAACAGAGCTATTCTTCATTTGTGTGATTGCATTTCAAAAATGAAAAGGAGCTGCTGACAATAGTGCATCTCATTCCTGACAGCCTTCCTTTGTTAATTAGTGCCCAACAGCATCCACAATAATTAAATTTTTTAAACCTGCATTAGGTTGCTAATCAAGGATATGTTTATAGAAAATAAGGGTTATGGAATTAAACATTGAAATTAAGCCTTGCTTCTAATTAGCGTAGGTAAAGTAAACTGGAGACAAAATTCTAATGTGAAAAATCTTACGGGTTACCTGGTTTAGCGTCTGAACACGTGTAAGTAAGCCCAGATATTCAAGATTTTCTAACCTGGAGACTTTCCAACATTGCACAATTCTGAGTCAAGGATTTCTTTGATGTGCTTTATCCAAAGGTTTTATGCCGTATTGAAATTCTATTTCCCTTCCTCTAGCCTTTCATGAAAACGGAAGATTGGTTCATCTGTATGTTTAATACCTCCAGAGGTGTAAAGGGATTTAATGTTTTACTTCAGAATTTTGCTCTCTATTAAAAATTATTCTGATTCCTTTGCTCTCTCCTCAGAAGACTGGGGTTATTGCCTGCTATCTTTCTTTTTTTTTTTTTTTAAAGATTTTATTTATTTATTTGACAGAGAGACAGCCAGTGAGAGAGGGAACACAGCAGGGGAGTGTGAGAGGAAGAAGCAGGCTCATAGCGGAGGAGCCTGATGTGGGGCTCGATCCCATAACGCCGGGATCACGCCCTGAGCCGAAGGCAGACGCTTAATGACTGCGCCACCCAGGCGCCCCCTGCTATCTTTCTTAAGTATACTGACTGCTTAACAATAATGGTGCCAGAGTCATTAGTCTAAGGAATTCCTATCTCTCATTATATATATATATCTATAAATATATAGAATATGCCAATTAACTACCCTATCGAGCATCTCTACAACCACAGCTGGATGAGATTACAGGAAAACCTTTTTAACAGCAGTTATTTCTCAAAATATAGGGAAGGTACTACCAGCATTAAAACTGGCTGGGATACTTGTTAAAAACGAGGATTCCTAAGCCACATACCAGACACTTATGAATCTGAGTGGCTGGCACTAGGATTTGCGAGTCTGTCTACTAATTAAACTCCTAAGGTGACTGATTAGCAGGTGTTCAGAAACCACTCCTCCAGGAAGGGAAAGTATTCCTCTAAACATATCTGAGCCACCTACCATTCTTTCTCCTTCCTTCTCCTCTTCCCATTCCCCGGCATTCTAGCCGTGTCGTCTTTAAAATAGCATGCAAAGTAATCTGCCTGTGACAAGGAACCTTTTATGAAAAACTCAGGAGCACATGAGTTGTGGCAGTCCTCTATCAGGATCGAGTTTCTTAAGGCCCCTTTCTTGGAGGGGATGATAGACTGCCCTTCAGCATCTCCTCCCCCTTGCAGTGCTGTGGGAAGCAGTGAGATACCCTAGCTCGGGGCACAGGTTTGAGGTCACACAGACCTGACTGTGCATCTCTTTGTGGGATCTTAGTTACATTCCTCAACCTCTCTAAGCCTCAATTTCTTCTTTTATAAAATGCAACTAATAATTTCTTTTTCACAAGGTTGTTGTAAGGATTTGAACTAGTATCGTGCACAAAGAGGTTAGCGCGGTGTCCAGCCCATAGGAAAAACCTTACAAATCCTGAATGTTCTTTTTCTTGATAAATTTAGCCCACCGCTGTTCTTCAGTCTCCATAGTTGTTCCTTGAGCAGCACTTGGTTAAATGATTTCTCCCAATCTTGATTATCTAGGGGCACTCGTAGAAATACTGGCTTTCAGAGTTTCTGAAATAATCATCTCCGTATAGACAATTGACTAGAGTTCAGAAAACGGCCTATTTGAGAACAGACACTTGAAGAATTTCCATGTACTTTGGCAGACAGTATATGAAATGTAAGCTAGATTATGTCCATCTTACTGATGATTGAATCAAAAAGGAATTGAATTCTTATCATATGTACCAGGGAGATCATGGATTCTTAATCTCTCTTAAATCGTGAACAGTGTGAGAATCTGATAGACCTTACAAACCATTCCTTCAGAAAAATGTCATAAACACACAAGCAATTCTGCACCTAGTTTCAAAGAAGTTCCTGACCTGCCAGAGACTCATCTATGTTATCTCAGAGCAATTCATGAAGCTCCTGCTTTAAAACTAACATATTAAAAATTAACTGAAGTTAATGAGGCTAGATCATTCTTAGATCATTTTCTCCTTGCACAGAAAAAAGTTTGAAATTTTAGAAATCAGAGGCTACAATTTTAAATTTTCAGTTCTTACACAAAATTAATATTACAACTGATCAGTGAGACAAGTGTTTCTATTACACTGGTCACTAGACAAGGATGGCTTGGGCCTGGCTAGTTATATTTATATGTATCTGATAGGTGTTGGGTAAAGAAGACTTAAAATTTTAAGGATTTTTTAATAGCTCCTTGGAACTAACAGCTTATATCCTCAAATCATAAATATCATAAGACTATTTTACCACCTAAGTGAAACTGCTTGCCTTCATTGAAACTTATTTTCTTCTACTCTGGACTTTTCACCACCAAACTCAACAATTAATGTTGGATGACCTTTATTTGCTGATACCTTCAATTTCAAATCAGAGAATCTTATAAAGGGAAGAGGTTTGAAAAAAATAGTCTGGTCCAACCCCTCCATTCTCTAGATGGTAAATTAAGCCCTCAATTGGAGATTAACTTGCCTAAGGTCACACAGCTAATGATATGCCTCAAACTTGAAGCCATGTGTTCCTTGCACTTTTGAGTGCTTAGATTATTTTTCCTTGAATCCAAATTCAAGGATCTGCTGATGCCATCTTCCCTCGTATTCATAGACTCCACCCCCTATCCATTCCCTTCCTGTCACAAGTGAACTCACATTCTGAACATGGCTCTTCTGCTGGGCCTCAGAGCCTCCAGTGTCCCTGTTTCTGACTGAGCCCTGGGATTTGCTCTTCCCTTACCAGACATCTTCCCAACCCCTCCAAGTAGGTAAACTCTTGGTACAAACCTCGCTAGGCCTGTCTTTCTTAGCCACTGTGGCCATCTCCTAGCTGAGATACCAGGACCAAACTACAACTCCAAAGCTGGCCCAGGGCTCTTGAATCTACGCTGGACTCTCCAGAACAAAGACTTAGCAATTTGGGGGTTTTTCCAGCTGTGGCAGAAGCTGAGGTGTTCTATTTTCTGCTATTGTGAACCTCGTCTACTGAATATGACATGAGGAGAAAGCTTTGTTCTCTCTCTAGAGAATATAGATATTCTTCTAGGATAAGCTGCTTATTGGGAAGGATAACAGTAACTTACAAATTTAACCACTTCCCCTATCATGCAACCGTAGCACCTGACTTGATGTTTAAAGTGTTCTCACTACCAGAAAGCAGAAACAAGGACAAATAAAAAGCTGTGGCTCCAAAGTGTGCAGCCGTTAGATTTTTTTCCCCTCTGCATGAAGAGGTGGACTATTGGGTAACCAATATGAGGAGCAAAATACTGTTAAATATCCTGTTAAATCCCTTTTTAACATCATACACTGAAATTCCAGGGAAATTTAGAACTTACATATGGTAAAGGAACCATAATAAAAGACATATAAATAAATGTTAATGAATTTGGGCTTGTAAATATTTTTCTGAGCATGAAAGCAAAGGAAAACACCTTAAAGAAAAGCACGGGCAAATGTAACTATATACATACTAACTTCTTTGCAATAAAAATTACATATAAATAAAATTAAAAGGTAAATGTCAAACTAACCAAGCATTAATAGCTTCTCTAAACTAAGGCCATAAAACAAAATCAAGGTCATAAAAGAGCAATCACAGATGACAAATGGCCAAAGAATAGAAGATACTGAGCTTCATTGCTAGAGAAATGAAAGCTTATAAAGTTGAGATGCCATTTTCCCCTATCAAAATAGCAAACATTTAAAAGATGATAAGAGTAACTTTGGTAAGGAAGCTGGTGCTTTCACACATACAGTGTTGGTGGGAAAATAAAATGATATAATCTTTCTGAACAGTAACTTGTCAGTGAGTACCAAATCATTAAAACATGCACACCCTTTGACCCAGAAATTCTAATCAGGGCTGTTTGTCTTGAGGAAATTACCAGAGATGACAACCAATATTTATGGACAAGAGTGGGTACCTAAACATAATTCGATGACGTTAATCTAATTTGCATTTACGTAACGGGATACTACAAAAAGATTTAATTCTCATGTCCCCTGATATGTTAGATCAGCTTGAGGACTGGGCTTATATAATCGGTGGTGGTGGGGGGGGGTTCTATAAGGTTGTTGTTCCCAATACTACCCACAGGAAGTTATCTGCACAAAGTCTTTCCTGGTGAGAAGAAACAGAAGTGAAAAGGCCTTTCAGCTGAGTGGGAGAAAAATTGGGAGGAAAGCATGAATTTATAAAGGTCAGGGAACACTGATTTAGCCATGAGAACATGCTCTTAAAAGATTATAGGGTAGATTTTAAAAAATGACAATGTGTATACAAAGGTCCCAATTTTGTAAGATGTGTGTGTGTTAAATCTACACTGAGACGTTAACAGGAAGCGAGCTTATTTTTGTGATTATTTTTTATAGTTTCCTAAGTTTTCTATTGTAACCATAAATCAGAAAACAAGATACATTGTTAAGGAGAGGCAGCAAGGGTGACTACAAGTTTCCTGGGCCTTACTTTGCTTCCAGCGCCAGAGCGAAGATGCCAGCAGCCAGGGGTGCCGAGGCCGAGGTGCCCGTGTGGGTCTCTGTGCAGTCATTGTGCAGGTCGGCGCTTGTCTGGGTAGCATCCGGAGGGAAAGAAATGCGGGAGAACATGTGAGGCGTGTGCCCCTGTCCCTGGGGGTTAACCCTACCCATGGCTGCATCTGCTCTGATCGGGAAACTCAGCTGATTTTCCTCCCTCCTTCCTCCTCTAAACCACGGGCGGATGTTTGCCATCTGCGGGTATTTTAGTTCACTCTCCTCTATATGCAACTTGTCTATAATTCTGGCATCAGGCTGCCGTTTCTGGGGATGAAGTACTCCCACTATGAATATTTTCTCTTCTGAGATTCCCAAACGAAAGGCTGTCTGTGAAGAAGGGACAGTTTCAAAATCACTGTGAATCATGCTGGCCCATTAATCATCAGGTCCATTGTGTTTAGTCTGGCATATTTAGAAATTCTGCCTCATGCAAAATTCCCTTTTGCCTTCAGATTGACATTTGACTGTCTCTTCGGCACAAGGATGAGAAGCCACCTGATTTGGGCCACTTGAGCTACTTGCACAAAATGTGTTCAGTGTGTAGTTTGCGTTCACTGTTGACATAATTTGATGGCCCTGACTTAGTGTCCATATTCGCACTTTGGTGAAAATGGTGTTTTTCAACTGAAAAATGTGCTAGACTCTGATCTGGTTTCAGATTGTCCCATGGGCACGTCACTCGGTTTCCCCATCTGTAGAATCAGGTTGACATTTCCTGACTCGTGTTCTGAAGCCGAAATGAGAGCCTGTCTGTGAAAGCATTCTTACACAATGTTACTGCACGTAAGGAATTACCCGGGCTAATTTTAGCTTAATGAAGAGGTTGCCGAGACTGAAGGGAAGAAACCAAAAAGACTTCCAATCGGGCTGCCTTAAGGACCACAGTGGTGCTGGCTGAGCAAGTAGTGAGGCCAAAGGATTACTAACAAGACACCCACCCGGGCTCCCGCATTATCATTTTTAGCTAGAGATTTCTATGTGTGGGAGGGAGGTGTAAAAAAATAATTTGTTCTATTATCACCTCCTTTGGCTTCCCACTTGGAGTCGCTGAGTTTCGCAAGTTATGGTGGCACTGCTCCTTAGAGGGTTGCGGAAGCAAGACTGCCCTTTTTCCCTACTGACGCACGTAGGCCCCCAGAGCTGACTGAGCTGAGGCCAGGCTTTGCGTAAGACAAAGGCTCTGTTATTGCCAACGTCTCAAATAGAATCCACCAGCTGTCTCTCCTCTGGCTGATTTACCTAAGGAGAGATCTTTACAAAGATGGAAACTTCCTCCAGCTTCAGAGCACAGTAGCTCAGCTGAGGGCCAGTCTGTGAAATGCTGACTGAAATGCCTACCAGGCCATTTTCTGAAAAGCAACTCTAGATACCCCCAGGGACAACAAGAGCCAGGGGCTCTGAACACAAGGGGCACACATGTCTGATAGGCCTCTTTCAAAGGCTATCAAATAGGCCGGCTGTAAGCAATTCCTGGGGAGAACATCACCGTCTATTATTTGAGTAATTGAATACAAGGGCAAGAGAGGGAGGCCAGTGCTCCTAGGGTTTTACCGTGGAAACTAGAGTAAGTTGCAGAAATGGCTATTCCAGATATTCCACTATTCCAGAATAGTGATCCTGTATGAAAAAAGAGTACTGACAGTTTTTTTGAGATGCCATTCATAGGAATTTTACACACATTCCAATGTCTAATTGTTATGGGCTTCACCCACACTCTAATTGGATCGTGACCTATGATTCCACTGAGATTACCATCTACATGCCTTAGCCATCTGGTTCTTTCTGTATCAGGAGTTAAATTTGGGGCCATACATTTTAGAATTAAACGTACCTCTCTTTGTTCTCAGAGCCCCCAAATGGCCCTTCATCTTTGTGCCCTTGAAGGGAAATCCAATAATCGCCCTTGGCAGTCTGACTCACGGAAGGGACGGCACAGCCAAGTGTGGGCTGGAGACACTCTCTGAGCATCTAACCTGCCCGAGCTGTTTATTCAGATGCTGAGAAGTTCATCTCGGGGGAAATTTAGACTGTTATTTTCCTGCAGGTCATCCGTTCTTAGGAGATGGAGCTAGTGTATGCTCTGTATTTTTATCATCTGCTAAAGGGCAAGTCAGACCAGATCCCTGCTATTAAAGGATCAACAAGGACAAGGGTGGTAAAGCCCCTTCAACCCTGAAAGCTCCTTTAAGGCTATATTCAGGGAGGCGTCACACAAGCAGAACAGACATTTGGATTCTGGGCTGTATGTAATGACAACTTAGTGGCTTAAATGACAGGCAACATCATCTAGGCAGAGGCGTCATTTTCCTTGAGAGAGAAAACTTCCCAATATGCGCCCGCCTTTCAGGTGAGTACAGCGCGAGTCTTTCCGACTGAGTCCTCAAGCTTAAGCCAATCAATTTTACCAAGGGTACTGACCGAAGGATCTTGTTGAATGCAAGCCACGCTCTCCTATCTAAGCAGAGGAGTCAGACAAAAGCAACGTACGATTCGCTGGTCCGTGTAATCCCCGCTGCTGTACGAGGTGGCCAGGGTGGAGGAGCACTTCTCAGCGTACCAGGGGGACAAGCCTTGCTGTGAGGCGCTGCTGATGGAGATGGTGTAGATGCTGTCCGTGTAGCCGTCACAGTCACAGTTATCGCCCTGACGCCCCCCGTTCCCAGAAGCCCACACGAAGATGGAGCCCTTTCCTTGTCTCCCCTAAAGGAAAAGCCAGACTATATCACATCTGTCATCTTTTGGGATCGCTGTCACACCCCGGTGAAATTCCCCACAAATTCATGCATGAGGTTCTCAGAGATAAGTTAGATGGAGTCAGTTTCAACTCCCGGTCCTCCAGCCTCCCTGTGGGAAGCCTCATGAGACTGCATTTGAGAAGCCCCTGGGCTGTGACTCTGCCAGTCTTCCTTCCTCTGGGCCCTCTCTGGCATGGGTCTGAGTGAGTGCTTTTTTTCTTTTCCTGAGCGTGCAGACTCACACTCTGGCCTTTCGCACTCGCTCATATTTGTGCACTCTTCCCTTGGCTTATGTCACCGTGTTTGAATCTTTGAACTTCCTCTCTTTCTGCTTGCATCTTCTGGCTGACTGATAGAATGACAAAATCAGGCATTATTCAGATCTGTTTTGCAGCTGCATTAAAAGGGACTCTTCAATTGAATGCAACTCGTCAAGGCTACCCTTTCTATGACTTCTCAGTCTGTGCTCTGCAAAGTTTCTACTTTTGTTTGATCCTGTGCAGAACGAGGCCTTAGAATCCTGGTAGGAGTGCAGGAAACAGAGCAAACCATCCAGGCACAAGTCCACACCAGGGATGTACAAAATGGGAGGTAGCACATAGCTATATTTAAGGATGCGTTTCCAGAGATTTGAAAGAAGTCTGGGTAGTAGTTTCCCTACCGTCAAAATCCAAAAGCAGCAGGAAAATGAGAAAGGACATATCCAGAGTATTTCTTATTTTTTATTTATTTATTTTTTTGTCTGATTTACTTTCGTTTATTTTTTAATTTTTAAAAATTTTATTTCCAGAGTATTTTTTTAAAGTAAATATTCTAAGAGTAAAGAATCTCTGTTGAATGTCAGACCCAAATCGGGTAACTCTCTTAACACTTAACTTCCACCCCTCTGAAGAATGATTTGGCTCTCTAAATGCTTTCAAATTGTAAGCAACGACAAGAAATTCAAAGCCATCTCTTTCCATATAAGCTAAGTGTTCTTCCCTTTCCTTCATATCCAAGTGGCCAGGTTTCATTTCAGTTGGGTCTGTGTTAAGCATCTTACCTGCTTGACACCATATTCAAAAGCCTTCTGGGCCAGTCGGCCAGGCCCCTCCACAGTTTTGCCGTCATCATTAGGGCCCCAGCTGGCACTGTAAATGTCCACATGTCCGGGATTGAATCCAATTGAGCTGGCTTCAATAGCATCTGTCACAATGCCATCCAGCATTCTTATGCCTGAACAGTAAATCGAACAAAAAATACATGAGTGGATGTCAGCGTGTACGTGTAGAATGGTACGATGCTCTTAATATTCATTTTATTTTTATTTTTTTAATATTCATTTTATAGAAGACTCTCAAAAAAGTTAAAAACAGGGTAACCGCTGGATGTCTCAAGTGCCCATGAACCAGGCCGCTATGAGCACAGAAGGAAGATACAAGTCACTGTCTCCCTAAGCTTCCATATCTGCCGTTTAGAGATAACTATATGCACTAAGCAGTGACCATGATTGTTACTGATTACAAAATGTCTCCCCTCCCTTCGCTACCCCAATAACCTGAAAATGACAGGACAGCTTTCAGAAAGAGGCATCAAACAGCCCTCCTTTGACCTGTCTGTTAATGACTATCCCACGAATAGACCGTTGCCCAGTCTGTGCCCTATGAAGGATTCTGTATGGGACACTGTGTAGCTTGAAAAGACCTACCCACAATAGGAAACTAACAAATAGGGAAAGAACTCGTTTCTAAACACTAATTAAAAATAACCCAGAGGCCATTCTTTTATGTGTTTGCTGAGAAACATTTTCAAGGAACATGTTTCCTTTTCTTCTAAATAATCTCAAGGAGGAAATCACTGCCATGGATTTTGCTCCTGAGGGGGAATCATTTTTCATTAGGAGAAGGCAGATGTGGTCGCTCTTTGTACTTTCTAACAGGCTGTCACCCGTCATCAGACTCATGTATTCAAGAGCCAGGAAGGCAAAAGTAATTTAGACAGATACGGGCAGCTCCCTGGTTGCTCCTGGCTTCAGGCAGATTATGTAGTAGAGTGCCCAGCCTTACATGTGTGCGCTATTATTTACTACAGAGCACAGGGAAAAGAGCATGTAATTAACATAATCAGTGAAAGTCATATTGACTGAAACAAAATTGGTTAAAAATTTATTTCGGGAGGCGCGCCTGGGTGGCACAGTGGTTAAGCGTCTGCCTTCGGCTCAGGGTGTGATCCCAGCGTTACGGGATCGAGCCCCACATCAGGCTCCTCCGCTATGAGCCTGCTTCTTCCTCTCCCACTCCCCCTGCTTGTGTTCCCTCTCTCGCTGGCTGTCTCTATCTTTGTCAAATAAATAAAATCTTTTTAAAAACCCAGCTCTGCTTGCTAGCTGTGTGATCTTGGGCAAGCCACTTAACCTCTTGTGCCTCAGTTTCTTCAATTTTAAAATGGGAAAGGTAGCAGCTTATGTGCACGGAGGATATACTATATGCAGCTACCTTGCTAAGGCCTTAAACATATGGATTCCTGTATCTTTAGGACAACAATTTGAGGCAGATGCCATAATTTTCCCCATTTACAGGTGGACCATAAGTCCAGAGAGGGACAATGACTTGCTCGGGACCACACAACTTGAAACTGGGGAGCTGGGACTTGAATCCCAGAAATTTGGCACCCAAATCCAACCTGTTAACTTAGAGTATAACCTATAATGTGTTGTAGAGTCAGTGGTGCCTAATAAGTGAAGCGTTATTAAAAAAATGCACTTGGGGCTAGACCATCAAAGGGTGGAATAATGGGGAAAAAATCTCAGGAGGCTTGGAATCAGAAGTCTTGTGTTTTAGTTTTGCATTGCCACAAACTAGCTGTTACCTTGGGAATCTTGCTTCTGATTACTTCTCTATAAATGAAGGGATCAGAAGATTCTCTCACAAACTATAGCTAGGTAGTTCACCGTGACTTAAAAAGTGAAGTATTTCTCTAGGTGATTGCCTGATTTGTGCTTCTGCCTTCATTTTTAAAAAAATTAACATAGCACTTTAAAAAGAGGGGGGAAACACACAGCATTTTGACAATGCTAGTATCAGAGGGATCAGGAATGACACAACACGTGATAGTGTGATGTATTAGGGAGAGATTCATCATATGTACCATGATGGGTATTTATTGGATTTCTTAAAAGGAAGTCATAATCAAACTCAAGGTATCCTTTTGCAGAGTTTAAAGGAACTTTACTGTCATTGGCACATTCTACAGTTGATCTTTTTTGTTGTAGCTTGGAAAACAAACTAAATTCAAAGCATAACTGAAAACCCAAGGTAGGAATAGTGAAAAGAGGAAAGACAATGATTATCTTCTCTGTGAGCCCTTGCCGGTCCACTGTCTACCCGTCCTCACAAGAACGTGGATTGCATCAATGGGTTCTCTGCAGCAGGAGGGGGGGGAAGAGAGGAGAGTGAGGTACTCATTCCCCGGGATCCTCCTTGCCTAGAGGAAGCCCTGTTGTTTTACCCAGGGCCACAGCTCCTGTCCAGTGGTTCTCTCCAATGGCCCCAACTTTCTCCAGTTGCTGTTGATCTCTCCTTCCCCTTGCTCCTTTAGGCCTAAAGGTGATAACATCTGTTTTCATTTGTTAGCCCTTGTTGGTTTCCCTTTACTCTTTTTTTTTAGTTTTTATTTTAATTCCAATTACTTAACATACAGTGTTATATTAGTTTCAGGTGTACAATATGGTGATAATTTCCCTTAAGTTTTGTAAATAGTTCCTCTATTAAATTGCCCGCATGGAACTTACCACGTTTCCCCACAAAGACACTGACTGAAACAACTAGATTCTAAATCCATGCTGTCAAAGATAACCTTTGGCTTCTTCATGTAAGCAGTATGTATTCTTTTATTTTCTTAAGACAGTTATTTGCTATGAAATGAAGAATGACAGAATTGAGAGGCAGGGAAAGTTTTTGCCTAAATTTACCTCCTCCTTCTGTTCCCTTAGCAAGCACTCAATAACGAACCCTTGTAAATTAGCACACAGAGAAAATTAGATTTGGTTCAAAAGCGTTTGAACATTTCTATTTTTCTCTCCACAAAGATGTGTAGGCCATATTCAGCTATCATTTTTTAGGAATCCAGATCCATTGATTTATTTGCAAATCACACTTAAATCCTGCAGCATATTTTACATGGAATTCATTTCTTCCTCTGGTTGTTGAAAGCCCCCTTCCCCCCCCTCATTCACACCAGGTGATGCGAGAGTCAAATTGAAGTGCAAAAGTCCAGGAGCAACCCTCTGCTTTACCTCCAACTTTGGAATTGTATGCAACTCCGACCCCACACTTGTGATTATTTGCTTGCATGGCAATTTCTCCTGCACATCTGGTCCCATGTCTGAAGATTTAAAAATAGGAGTTATGAAACATAAATGAGGGCAAAGTGTCGTTTGAACATGAATCCATGGTACATGGCCATACTAACTTTTTGTCAGCCTTGTTGCCAGTTTCCTGCCCATCAGTATTAGATGAAGTATAGGTATCAGATGATATAGTTACTGGAGCCAAAGTATGTGATTCACATTCCAGCCTCTGACACTCCCTAGTGATGTGACCTTGGGTAAGTTATTTGTCCTCCCAAGTTTCGTGGCAACACATGAGATGCTGCACAGAGAGCACTTAGAATGGCAGCTGGTATAATGTAAGAGCTTGGGAAGTGTTAGCTATGGATACTGTCATGAGCACCTCTGACACTTCTGGAAGCCGTTTCAAAGAAGTGGCTTCTGCTCATACGTTTTGGTGAGGTTTCTCCTCACTCCCTGTCTAGTGACTTCCTTGGAGTAGGTTATCCTGGACCAGTCCTAGTCTGGATAAATAGACTGGACCTCGTCAAGTCTAAGATAAATAGAACCGAATTCTCCTCTCAAGCCCTCTTCCCCTCCTTTAACCATCCTCCACCAAACTAAAGCAACTGAGGGTTTTCTGGTACCAAGGGGAGTTTGAGATTTTAACAGGACTCTACTGGCTAATTGGGAAACCAGGGTTTTCTTGCAACTCTGATCGGGGCCAGAAGCCTGAACAAGACTGGTTTTCTCATCAGGCAAAGAGGGTAATTGATGATTTCAGAGTATCTGTAGGGAAAAGTCCATCTCTAAAACGGAGCCGAGTCTACCATTAAAGCATCAGTTCTGAATATCTGAGGATAATAATCTTTTCCCACCACCCCCGACCTCGGGAGAGTCAATAAGTCAACACAACTAATGTGAATTGATTCATCCCATTGTGGAAGCACCTGGGAGTAGTGTAGAGGCTGTTGGTGCTTTGGAGGAGCTGACATAGGAAAGACAGGAAGACTTAGCTCTGAGCAACACTGTCAGGCACCTAGTTTTAGACATTACTACACTAGACATGTATTAATTTAGCCCAGCAGGGAATATACAAATTCTAAATTGACTATCCAAAATAATTCTGTTTCACTGCTCTTTTTTTTTTTTTTTTCCTAAAGTACCAAAGATGATTTCTCGGTCTCCTTTTACTAAATGATGTTTCTGTTTCTTCACGTTAATACTGGAGAGGAATCCTAAGTCAGAACAATATCATTATCTTTAATTCAAGGTCTTTCCTAATGCAGCAGACATCTGCTGCTTTTTTTTTTTCCCCCCTCTCCTAGCATTTTCTCCTTTAGGGAAGTAGATTTCCTTTATTCCTTGTGATTCTATCATGAGCCTCCTCTTCCCTGACAGCTTTCAAGGGTTGTTGCATATTCTGTGGAAGAGAATTCTATTCTTTCTCTAGAATCTACAGCTTTAAGTTCCACGTGAGCCATGTGGATCTTGCTGCCAGGCAAGATTGATCAATTGATTGATTGATTGATTTTTTGAGAATGAAGCTAATTGGAGGCAAGCAGCTAAAAGATGGAGATAGCGATTGGGGTCCTAATAGCATATTATTTGAGCTCCTGAATCTTGGAATGCGTGAAGCTAGACCATCCCTTGGGTGATTTTTTTTTTTTAATCCCCATTTTACTTCATCTTTGAATTAGGATTCTCTCACTTGCAACTAAAGCTGCCCCGACCAACACACCCGTTCTCTGAGAATTGTGTGCACATTGAACACCTAGAAGGAACCTCATGCCTCTTTGACGGATTAACTCTCTTTGCTTTTATAGAAGGAGAAACTGAGTTGTCACCCTCTGGAAAGTGTGTTCCTAGAAGTCACCACCACCTGTATTTCCATTTACGGGAGATAGGGCCAGGTTAGCAGAATCTCCAGCCTGAGCCAATAGAATCAAACTGTTGGCAGAAATCCCCAGCACAGCACCTCTGTCCTAAGAATGATGCAATGGGACAGCACCTATGATTTATCTCTCCTTACATACTGAAAATTATTTTCTTGAAAAGTGCAGTAGGATCATGGTAAGAAAAGGATTGATATTTTTCCCTCCTCTTACCCTCACTTCCCACCTCCACACCTTGAGAAAAATGGAAGGCTTTATCAAAGTGGTACTATGTCATTCTTTGTAGACCTGTAGCTTTTTTTCTTTCTTTAAATTAGGCTCTGAGATAAAAGAACCCTTTATTATCTTAGAACAATGGTAGTAACTGGCATTTAAACAAATTGATTTTTTGAAAAATTATTCCACAAGATAGTTTAAAGACTACTATTATCCTAGTTAAAATACCCTTGTCACACATGTTATTTAACCAGAAAAATAATCTGTAATTGGTATTGAAATTCTGAATATAGATTCATGCCAGCTTAATAGTAAGAGTTACCTGCACTTTAGAGATTTTACTATATAGTGATTCCTCTTTTGATTTGCAGAGGAGAATTCAAATGCAGCTTCTATTAATCTCATTTCCATAGTAATAAAGAACAGCAGCAACACAGATAGTTTGGAGAGATAATGCCCTTGGAATTGGGAGATAATAGGTCTCTAACTGCTATAAAGTCCAAGACGAAATGGAGCCATTCATTTTCTAAACCTAAGAGATTTATTCCTGACAACATGCTAGAAGGGCAACTCTATTTTTCATTATACATTTTGATAAATGATAGGGATGCTTCAAGAGGACCCTGAGAGGTAGTTACTAATTGTGTAATTTTCAAAGAGCAGATTGAATTGGCTCAGAAAATTGACTTGTCTCTGTCTCTACTCCTCTCAGATGATATTGTTCTTGTCATGTTGGTTTCTTACTGAAAGGAGGTCTATCTTAGTTGCTAAATGAGAAGGCTTGATCACCATCATCAACATCATAGCAAACACAACTTTTTCTATGTTCCAGACCACTATCCAAGCCAATTACATATGTAAACTCATTTTATCCCCACAATAACCCAACAAAGTAGCTACTGTTATTATCCCTTTTAAATAGATGATAAAACTGAGGCACAAAAGCAGTTAGATAATTTGTACAAGGTCACCCAGATATTAAGTGGCAGAGCTAATACTTTAACCTAAACCTAGTGACAAAGCCTGGATTCATAACTGTTTGGCTGTGTCACACTAACTCTAGGCTATGTGGGAGCTCCATGGCAGGCTGTTCTGGAAACTCAGGGTTTTCAGGCACAAAAGAAGTACCATTATATGGGCTACTTCTCTGAAAGCTTTGGAGCTCTGTGAATTGGGGAAAATGTGGCTATTGAATTGGCGATCCAGTATTATGAATACTACATATAAGACTCCCCCTTTTGGGGGGAACAAAAAGGGAAATCAGAGTCCCTCCTTCTCATGAGTAGAGAAGCTCTAGAGAATATCATTTTACCAAGTATTCAGCTATCATGCAGCCACCACATAATTTATCATCCACACTGGATCCTGGGACCAGACCTAGAGGACACTGCCTGGGGAGAAGGCTGCCACCTCCAGCTATAAGTCTCTTCAGCTGCACCCACTTGGCTGAGAGCAGATTTCTCTTTTGGTCTTGACCAAGGGGGTAGAATGAGAGTTGCCATTTTTACTTTGTTCTTACTTCTTAGAATAAAGTGCCCCTTTCTTCCAAGAACTTATTGCCCATTTCCTTAGGAATTTCCGTTCAGGAGGGTAAAGAGCAAGTGCCTCATCACCCATTTTAGGGGACAAAATGAAAAATAGAGGCAGAGAGAGTAAGTGATTTCCTCAAGGTCACCTTCTATACTGAGAGTTGGCGAAGCCAGGACTACCAGCCAGGACAACAAGGTCGTGTTCCAAAAGAGCACATGTTCCTCCTGGCCCTGCACTGCTCTTAGAACTGTGGCTGAAAATTTGTCTGGGGCTCCCGCCACAAGTTCCTGAGATATCCTGCTTTCCTCCAAGGTACCCCCTGGTGGTTCCCATTGTACTAGTACTGGAATATTCTAACTTCTAGGCATTGTTTGTAGTTAACCCCTTTAAGAAATAAACCCTAGAAGTAAATGGTACTGAAAGAAGCAGTATCTTGGAACCCTCCTCAAGCCTCCCTTTCTCCCCAGTGAGGAAATATACACCCAGAAGTTGAGGCTAAATGCATGAGCCTCAGCTCTCTTCCTGGTGTTTTTCCTTCTGGAGGGGGGAACCATCCAAGGAAAGAACTTTAGGTCAACATTACTGTACCAGTCACATGGGAATTCTGAGTGAGAATATGAGAGAAAGGAAGAGGGAAAGAGGGAGAAAGAGAGCAAGCAGGAGAGAATTCAATTGACCCAAGCTGGGTAATAGTCTGAGAGAAAGAAAGCCATATGGACAGAAAATGTAACCTCTTTATATAGAATCTTTCCATCCCAATTGTAGCAATAAGCCCTAATTTTGCCTTGGCTTTGATCTATTTTGGGGCAAGTCTCTTCTGGGTAGAGCAAATGAAGAAGAAAGTATGGAAGTCTTCTTGAAGTTATGAGAGATACTGCAAAAGACTTCTCACATGGGTATAGACACTTGAGGTCATGTGGCTAGAGGGTGAAGTTTCTTTGCGGCTAGGAAAAAAGGTTAAGAAGTCTCTTGCCTCTGGCTCTTTATTTGGCCTCTTGCTTTGTCAGTTCTGGCTCTTGGCCTCCTTCATCACATTGTGGTTGCTAGAGAGAATTATTTTATGAGTCAGAAGATACTCTTTTTCTCTTCCTTTAGCTTTATAATACCTTGAAGAAACTCTGGGAGAGATTACTGAGTCTTCCAATGCCCCCAGAAAATGTGTTGGATTTGAGGGCCAGGCCTCAGAGTACATCTCTCTTGTCTGGTATCTGGCCATACTTTTCTGAGGGAACTGGTGAGCATGGCTGTGGTCATCAAAAGAAGTCATGAGGATTTATTATCTTTGTCATCTATTTTTATTTCCACAACTAACATCAAATATGTTGCTAATAGGAAGGGATTCATAGAGGAATTGGGGTTGGAGAGGATGAGCTGGAAGATTTTACTCTTTATGACCCAAACATTCTTTCTAAAGCTATGACTATTCTGTGCCATTCGAGGGGAGCATTTCATAACATAAGAAGAAATTCGAATTGAAATATGGTCCTGTAAGCCAAAAGAAATATAAAAATAGAAGCACTGGTTTCTGTTTTAAAAGCAACAAAATACTATGGTATGAATGGTGTGCATGAAAACTTTTCTGAGAGCTGAAATGTGGATCGTATGTATAGTGTAATTTTCTCAAATCAGGTAAAAGCATTTTAAAGTACATATTCCCCCCAAATCCACATTTACTCACTTGTTCTCATTTGTGGGATCATAACGGGGAAATGGATCATGGTCATTATCGTTAAAATCATAACTAGCCTCTGGATCCTAAAGAGACAATAGAAATAACCCTGTAGCATCATTAAAAAAAAAAAAAAAAAAGTAGCACTTCCCAAGCCTTCTGCCCCTACCCCCTCCATCCTGGCTAATAGCTCAGAAATCTGCATTTGAGAGTTTCTGGCCCAGTTGCTGATCATTTATTATACCCATAAACCAGGCATAAATGATGTACACAGAAGAGTGAGCAAGCGCCCAATTCTCAGTGAATGTTACCAAACCTATATAACTCTCTGAAGCTCATAGGATATTAGGACCAGAAGGAATCAGAGTTTACTTAGTTTGACTACCTCATTTTTTAAGTGAGAAAACTGAGACCCAGAGAGGTTGAATGACTTAACTAATCTCTAGAGCTAGTTAGCGATACTTGGACACTCATCTCCCTTACGATTATGGGTGGAAATAGGTGACTGTGGGATGGGGCTCAGGTCCACAGTGATCTTCAGCCTTCCCAGTTACACTAAATAAACGTAATTTAATTAAAGGGAGCGTGCTTGAAATGTAAGACAAGTTTCTAGGTCGCACCTCCTTTTCCAAACAGATTGCTAAAACACCTCCCACATAGAAATTCTGTTACCACTATGGCCTCTTCTCTACATTTTCCATATCTTTCAATAACTCCTACTTTCTACTAAACTTTTTATCTCTTCTTTTGCTTCCCTTTCCCTTTGCTCTCTAGCTGGGGAATTTGGAATGATGAGAGAAAGACAAGGGACAATCTTAAAGATGAAACACTGATCGAAAGGCCTAAGATATCATGTAGTACTTAAAAGACAATTAAGTAGTTTTCATTTACTTATTTTCCATTCATAATAAACGTTTCTTTTCTCAGCTTGCCATTTTTACACTCTGTGGTGTACCTTTTGAATTTGCATGGAAGGAATCTTATTCACATAACTTCACAATGTCAGAGATATTACACCTATAAAGGATGTGAGGAAGAAGACTACAAAAATAATCTCAGGCAGTATTCTTGATTTGATGGCTTTAATGCCCCCAATACTGAGCGATGTAGAGTCTGAATGGCTTTTAATAATTTAGTTGGTATAGGTGCCTCCCCACTTCCTCAACACACAAGCCTTTGTAAAATCCTTGGCTCTACTGAATTCTTTCAGTGCCCACTGATACAAAAAAAAGTTCACATGTGCTGGCAGGAGGGTGAGGGAAAGAACAAAACCTTGGCCCATAATTCTCGGGGCCAATGTCAGAGCAGTCTTCCACCTGAGAAAAGGAAAGCCTTAACTCTGTGTCTGTGTTGACTTCTCCCTACGTTGCAGTCATGGGAGGGCCCAGACTCACATAATTTTCATAGATGTCTGTGTGATTCCACTCCAAGCCATCGTCCAGTACTGTAATAACAACTCCTTTGCCTGTGATGCCTTTTTGCCAAACAGGTATCACATGGAGATCCAGCTTGGGCAGGGCTGCAGTCATCCTAGTATCTTGCTGATAAAGAAAAACAATTGGTGAAATCATGATTTACTTGCTGCAAAATGAGAACTGAAGCTCAAGTCTGGAGACCCATCTTTTTTTCCCTAGGGTTACTCTACTTTTTAGAAGAAGGCAATTAGGTGAAATAAAAAACGAAGTTGATGGTAGAGCCAAGTGAATCATCAGAGGACTGTTCTTTTCCCAGTTGTTCCAGTGGAAAATCACTTGAAAGGATGAATCACTCCTTGCCCCTTCTCACTGAGCTACATAGCTTCTGAGATGAAGTTTATCCCTAAGTTTCATTCATTTATAATGACATGCTTAAGCTTTTGTATCTACCAAAGTTTTATTTGGTGTCCCATGTTTCCATCTCTCCCCAAATCATGAGCCACCCTTGCCACACTGAACCTACTTTATATTGTCTGGTTCATAGTCATTCATGGATGTTTTAATAACTTTTCTAAAAGCAGAACCTGGAATGCCCAGGAGGCTGCTGTCTCACCAGAACTTGCAATTTAACTGCTTGTTTCCAAGTACAAGTGATGTATTTTTTTTCCAAGTATGAGTGATTTAGAGAGTAAGTATCTATGCAAGGTGATTTGGAGTTTTCTTTTTCAGATAAATTTTCTGATAGTTACAGTGCATGGGACTATAAGTGAGAAGAGCTGTACAGCAAGGGAATAAAGAGATGAGCACATTTCTAAGCATTTGAGGGAGATGCATTTGAGGGAGATGCTTTAGAAAAGTGCCAGGTTTCTGGTGAAAGGGACAGTAAGAAATTTATAAATAATAACAGCCAAAAGTGTCAATGAATGAATTTCCCCCTGGCTGATTCGCCTCAGAAAGAAGTTGGGAAAAACTCTTTTTTTTTTTAAAGATGTTTTCATTCGCTTTAGAGAGAGCACATGCAAGGGGGGGGGGGAGGAGCAGAGAGAGAGAATCTCCAAGCAGACTCTCCACTGGGCATACAGCCCAAGATGGGGCTGATCCCACAACCCATAAGATCTTAACCTGAGCTGAAACCAAAAGTTGGGTGCTCAACAGATTGAGCCACCAAGGCACTGCAGTAGGGGAAACCTCTTAAAAGAACTTAGTAGGCCAACATGAAGCTAAATCACAGGAGATTGGAACTACACATAGATTTTTGGCCAAAGCCAGAGAAGACCTCTGTATCAGTTGCAAGAACAATCACACAGCATGGTATTTAAGAGTATGACCTCTGGAACCATGAATTATGGTCCTACCGCTGATAATCAGATGACTTTAGCAAGGTACTATTGCCCATGTCTCTGTCTCTTCATCTGCTAAATAGGTATAATCATTATATCTACAATATGATGTGAGAACTAAATGAGTTCATTCATATCAAACGCTTGGAATAGTATTTGACATGCAGTCAATACACAAATGTTAATGAGTCTCTTCTGCAATGAACACGTATTGCCTAGGTTAAGAGAATGTTAAGAGGAATTGATCCCTTTTCCCATCCTTTGTACAACAAAGATGTCTAAGCCTTAGCCTATGGTTGTCGTGAAAACTTAGCTTTTATAGTATTCTCAACAAAAAACCACTTCTATCAATATCTATTACTGACATAGAGGCTTAATATTAAAATGGAAGGGAGAACACTCTGCAGGCAAGAAGGGGCACCTAAAATTTCTCTACTCAGGGACAACTGGGTGGCTCAGTCAGTTAAGCCTCTGCCTTCAGCTCAGGTCATGATCTCAGGGTCCTGGGATTAGGCCCCATGTCAGGCTCCCTTCCCTCTCAATCTGACCCTCCTCCCCTCTTGTACTCACTCTCTCTTTTGAATGAATGGATGAATGAATGAATGAATGAATGAATGAATAAATAAATAAATAAAATCTTTTTAAAAATTTCTCTACTCGGGGCGTCTGGGTGGCACAGCGGTTAAGCGTCTGCCTTCGGTTCAGGGCGTGATCCCGGTGATCTGGGATCGAGCCCCACATCAGGCTCTTCCGCTATGAGCCTGCTTCTTCCTCTTCCACTCCCCCTGCTTGTGTTCCCTCTCTCGCTGGCTGTCTCTGTCTCTGTCAAATAATAAAATCTTAAAAAAAAAAAATTTCTCTACTCAACGCCCACATACCAATGAGGATTTGGTATCTTTAAAGTAAAACAGTTTGCAAGTCTAGACATCTGCATGTAGATGTCTTTCGTCTCTCCTTGTGTTTCTTCCTTTAGCTTGGTTCAGAAATTCTCACTTCTTAGCATGTAAGAATTGCCACTCAGGGCTGTATATACTGAATCATGTTCATGGTATCCTTTGGATGATTTAAAGGTTCTCAAGAGTATCTTTGACCGATGTGATTTTTGCCATGATTAATGTTTTGGAACTCTTAACTCTTAACTTGCAAGACATGATTCTTCTGCATTTGCTCCAGATAAGTTTAAGAGAAGAAAGTAACAATCCTTCCTCTCATAACAGCTAAAGATCTGTGTTTCAGACACTTCCATCTGGTAAAACAGGAGATCCAGATCATGGATCTCCCATCAGCCCTAATCTCCATAGGTAACATAGCCCTCTACTGAATTGTCTATCATTAAAAAAAAATCTATTTTGCTGATGTAACAAAATATATGGCCCAGGCCCTATACAGTCCTTCTGTAAGTACTTACCAAGTACCACTGCTGATTCCACATTGGATCATTGAAGAGATTTAGTGCTGAGTCTCTTAAAACTGAACGTTTACTTCTCTCTTTTTCATACTGTTGTTCAGCCCATATTACCTACAAGGAGTTTTATAGCAAGAAAATCAGCAGTCAGATAGTCATCTCTGTGTAACCATCTTCCCTCTAACTAGCCCCAGTACCCTCCCCATCAGAGTTTTTGTTTGACTGCAGATCAAACTGGCAGCTCAGTGAGAAGAAGGGATTGCCCACTGGGGAGATGAACATTTCCTCTATTACAGTAAACTCTACCTTTAGGGGGAGGAGAAGGAGTCAGTGAAGTGATGATTCCCTCAAATTATTTACACTATGATTCCAGTGGAAGTAAACGTTCAGCCTGCTTTCATCAGCAAATGGACCATAATACCGATTTTTTTTTATTGTGGTCTTAGGGTTTTGTAGCTGAAAATTTGTCCATTTTCATGGAATGAGTCAACAAGCTAAGAGATTCCAGAGACTGCTGTTATGGTGCTCTTACAGCTTAATTTCTCTTTCTTTACACGCAAAACGTAGAAATTACAAATGTTATGCCAGACAAGAAAGGTGCTGTGTCTTTGTGAATCTGAAACTCTGGCTCCCTGTGCTTTAAGCTCCTGCTTAAGAATATTTAATATGAGAAACAGATCCAGGTGATGAATGAGCACTACTGACCATGCACAGTTACCATTAATTTAGTCTCATGTATTATGCAGAGATCTGACAATACAAAAATTACCTTTCCCACATTTATGGCATAATCCTATTATGTTTGAGACCCTGAGTGGGTGAGGGACTGCCTTGTGGTTATATTCATTATGAAATAATACCATGCTCTTATTTCGCTGGGCAACATGACTGTTTCCTACCCGAAACATATTCTCTCTCTCGTACACATGATGATAGTCCAGTGTCTGGTGGGATGTTGTTAACGTGAGAATACTCATGAGTCAGATCCAAAAATAAAAACTAAAAAATAATTTGTTGCTAAAGGATAAAACCATCCACTAAGACTGTCCTGAATTTTGAATTAGAAAATCTATGGCAAACCTATTATAAATATTGGGAGGGACTTGAAAGCTAGACATTAGTCACTATAATTTATTTTTAAAGAGCCTGTATGTTCAAGCTTAATTGTTTTGGCTTAAAATACCTCAATGCTTGGAATATACTGCCTGTCATCTGAGTTGGTCTTTGGAAGCTGGCTGCTAGGGAACAAGTACTAATCTTTGAAAGAGTCACTTACAGTTGGAGATTTCATTAACAGACTAGTAAAGATAGCCTATTGCTGCATTTCAGAAGGCTATTTTGAAAGAATATCATCCCCCATCAAAAAAAGAGCAATAAAATGAAAATCAAAAACAATTTTTAAAAAATGGAATATAAGAAGAGGCACTCTGCCATCTGATCAGATTCAATTGTTGGAAACAGTGTTATGATTAATGTCATTAACTACAAATCCCATATTAATCTCTATAATAGCAGACCAAATGCAGCAGAGGAAATTAGTGATATCTTTCTTTTACTTATATAAGGTATCATGTACTTAATGTAAATAATCTTTCTGATTTGGGAAGAGCATTAAAGATCATCTCATCCAGTTTTCCACTGCTAGCTTCTATGGGTGCTAGGATTTTTTTCTAAAATAAAGTTATTCTGGGGATAATTTTTCATAAGATTATATGGACTCCTTTTTATGATGAAGGTATGTTGGAGAATAAACTCTTAGCCTTTCTTCATTATCACTTGAGATTTTTGCTCCAAAGTCAATTATTAAAGAAATATCTAAAGAATACAACTGGGTCATTTGTTCACTTTAGTGAGATACTTGCAGTAATAACAGGTATTGCTCCACTCTGTCCAATTTTCTTCTGTGAAGATGAGAAAGGAGGTCAATTTGACTTCCTTGTGCATTAATGTCAGGCATGCATTTAGGCAGACAAGGAAATCTCTTTCTTGCTTTGCTCAAGGACTAAGCCTAGCCAGAGTTTTGGAAGTTGTCCTACTTTTCACAGTCCATTCAATGAGTCATCTGCTTTGGGATGGCAAAAGGAAGACTTCCCTGGACAAGGAACTTTTCAAGTAATGTTGGGCCTCTGATTTGGTCTCCGTTTGGTCCCACACATCTAGCCATTAGCCCGAGTAAAAGCTGGGAATAGGCTTAGGAGTGCTGGTTCGCTGTCCATGGTCCTGATGTAGTGTTCTTTGCCTAGGTGTGGTTGCTGGTAACCCAGACCCAGTCATTCCGTACCCTGATAATTTGCCTTTTTATTCTCCCTTTTAAAATTCTATCAGTTTCAGAACAAAATAAATAGCAAATTATTTCACAGGGTTTATAAATTCCATGTACTTTCAATAGTTTTATCACCTTTCCGTCACTTATATTTTCTTTCTAGCAAGTTGAAAGGATGTATTCTATCTCTCATAAAGCTTCCATAATTCTCTGGAGTGTTCTAGGCAATAGAAATCATGATAACAGAAAACAGGCCAGCCCGGAAAAATTTCTACCAGTATGGCACATTCTTGAGAAAAGGCAACATTGTGTATACAAATTTCAGTACTCCCAGTATAGTCACCATTTGTATTGATATGTTTGCTGATCTTGAAAACAGACTTCAAAAATCAATAGGTACACTAGATATACATTCAAATTGTCCTCACACTATTTACCTGTATTCATTCTAGACCTTTCCTGCTCTTGCCTAATCACTGAATATGTATACAAACCAGGATAAAAAGAGATCAAACGCTTTCAGTGAAACAATACAATACTTATGGAAACATTTGGCTCATAAACACATGGATTTAAAACTCGCTCAATAACACTAGTTTCCCATATAACCAAACCAAACAGAAATGGCAAAATGTGTTTTCAGTTTTGCTGAAATTTATTAAAATTAGTGTTCACATGTTAAATTTCTTTGGCATCCTCACATTGGACATTAAAGTGCTCAGTAAATAATAGGCATATAACAAAAGGTTGTTAACTAATTGTACCGGCAAATATTTTTATTAGAGCTGAAATTTAATTTTCAGTACTCATTTTCATACTCTTCAGCTGGATTTGTGAGCTAGTATTTTAAACATATATTTTTATACATATTATATATAAAATTTATTTAACTCAGTCTATCCAATCCAATCCAGTTATTATTATGCGCAATTATAACCCTATAGAAATAACAGGAAACAATACAGATAATTGTGACCACATAAAAAATAATCATATTTGCAAAGTGCTTTTTGCTCATGTTGGAAATCATAAAGCAGATAAGTCAGGTTACTGGTTTGAAGACAAATGCATAACACTTACACGATCATCATCAGATAATCTCTTAGTAATATGAAAGGCACTCCTTCGAGACCTTCGGGGATGGTTTTTATGTTTGAATAAGTAATGATTTTCAAGTGATCCAATCTATAAAAGAAAAAAAATAAAAATCCACTTTATCCAAAATAAGTATATATGGGCTAGATTGAAACCCATGTAACTTAGAGACAGGCAATTTTTATTAAGCCAATTTTTATTCTTTTTGAGGAAGACACTGATAGAAGCCTTCGCTCTCTTGTCACTGTATTGAGTAAGTTGAGCTTAAAATATTATCACTTGGGCTCACTGTATGCTTGGGGGCCAGTGATACCTCTTTTTCACAAATTTCAGAGGAACAAAATTTGTTTCTGTGTGACAATATTCTGTAGGTAGACATTTCTTTTTAAAAAATCCACTTTATCAAATTTATCCGGTCAGAGAAGAATAATTTGTGGAAAGCTGGCAAACCCTTTGGGTACTCTATACAGTCAGGGTTACATTCAGCTAAAATGATTTGTCATTGTTACAAAACACAGCCAGCCACTGAATCTATAGTGATAATTGTTATAAGCTACTAGTAGAGACCATTTGACTTTCCACTAGTTCAAGGCTTTCCATACATGGAGCTGGGGAGAGGGAAAAGTAACCCTAAGAAAAGATCATCACTGCCTAGCTCTTCCTCTGCTATCAATGGATTTTGCTTCTGGTCACCTCTCTAATTCTATCTTTATCCTGAGGCCTTCAGGAGCTCAGGGTAGTGATGCTAAATTACTATAAACAAAAGGAGAAATAAAACAGAATCAAGAAAGTACTATCAATCTTTTCCAAAGAATTATTATTTTAAAAATGTTTGTTAGTAATGCCATTTTAGCTAGAAATGGCTAGAGAAAATATAACATATGTAAATCATATGTAAATATAGATTTACACACACACACACACACTATTTCTTATAGCTTCTTGTGAACATTCCATCCCTTCTTTGAAGATCCTACTAAGAATACTGATTTATTGCTTTTTGGTTTGGGATTTGTGATTTTGAAAGCAATTCCCATAATGAATGGTCCAGGTTTGGAAATATGTCTGGGTCTAACAGGTGAGAAAAGAAAAAGGGGATATTTTTCTCTCTTACCCAGTCTCTTTCCACACAGTTACCAGTACTGTTTGGCTGCCTAAAGGATATATGATTAAGTCCCCAGGTATTCCCCCATAGGACACACAAGATTTCCATGATGCCCACAGAAGCTACCAATACAATTCCACTTACTGCTCACACTCTCTTTAGATCCCAACAATTCCCTGCACTTTCTTCCAAGCTGCTTTCTATGTATCTTCCTTGTTTCTTACAATCTATTTTCTATGCCTGGAGCACCTTCTACAATCTCACCATGTTCTCCTGGCGACCTTGACTCTTCTTCCTAAACCCTTTGCAAATGTTTCCTCCACTGGGCTGTTATCAATTCCTGTCCCTCTTCAATCCCTCAATGAACAAATATTGAGACTCCAGGTGCAACTTCTATTACACCAAGTACATGCAATTCCAATTATTTGTTACTAAACCAGTCTCTGCTGGATTCTTGATTCCTTGAAAGTTTCTTTTCCTCCTATTACTCCTCAGCCCCTAACACGGAGCCTGGCACAGAACAAAATCTGGGCAAAAGCAAAAAGTCTTGGTCGGCTTCTGGGACACAGAGAAGTGAATCTGCGTATTGACTTTTCTCCTGGGCATTTTAAAGACAATTTGGTTCATGAAGTTGGGGAATGAAGCCTCTAGCAAGGAGAGGCGTATTCCCCAGCGGATTCGATCTATGGAATCGCCAACGCCCACGCCGATTACTCATCCGTGACTTCAGCGGCATCTCTACAACCACCTCCAGAAAAAACGCGCCAAAATGTTTTACAACTCCCTCCTCCCCCGCTTTGAGGCACAGTTCCAAGGCAAGGGGCGAGGGCTTGATTCCGAGCCAAGGAAAAGGAAAGCTTAGATTAGAAATCACACCGCCCTGGGGTTCCCCCAGGAATCGCACACCTAAGCTGTCACTCTAGTAATGCTTTAGCGCCCTTACCCTCCCCCCAGCTATCTATTAAACCAGCTCTCCCTTGGACAGGCAAGTTTTTATCACAAGCTGAAACCCTCCGGGAAGCTATTAGGCGTTTGGCTGAAGAACAAGAAAGAAAGAAAACCTTGCCCCACAGTCATTTCGGCAGCTTGACCCTTCAGGGGGACTGACCCAGCAAAGTTGTGAAGCTGAGACTTTGCAAGTTCCCGGTGAAGACCCGCACCTCCCGGTAGAGGCCAGGGGAGTTGGTCCCGCGTCTTTCACCCACCTTTTCTCCCGCCGTCTTCCCAAGCCGCTCCGCTGGCCCCCAGCCTCTGGGTCGTGAGTCCCGGCCTCTGGCGCTCTTCCAATGCCCTGGGCGTGCCCGAAAGGCTGGGGGCGGACATCACGGAGCCCGTTTGACCCCTTGCATCAGGACTTAGATCTGATGCTGCCATATTGAAGGGGGAAAAAAAAAAAAAAAAAGGAAACAGCCGGCTCCTGACGCAGAGACCAGCTGAGTCCCAGGGGACAGAGCGCACTGCCTCTCCCGGGGGCGCTTGGTTGGTAAGAGCCTGCGTGTATCTCAAGTTCGGTGTACAAGCGTGGAGGGTTTTTTCTCCCAAACCACGCGGGAATGGATTTAAATGCCAAAGCGGACGACAGCAAGAATAAGCTTTACCCAGCTGCAGCGGCTTCGTTCTGCCTGGCTGCTTCCAGCCCAAACAATAAATAATGCAAGCCTCCTTTCTCCAAGCGCGCCAGGGGCGAGAGCTGCAGAAGCTTCTGCTCTTTGCCACTGGGCTCAGGAGAGTGCAACCTCGGGCTCCCACTTGGGAGATCGTGCGTCAGTCCCGCTAGTCCCTGTGGGCCCCAGAAAGTTTCTGAAAAGTGCAAACTCTTACCTGGCCCAGAAGGTCATAGCCCAGCTCCTCCGCTATGGCCGAAGCTGCCTCCGGTCCCCCGGGGATTTCTGCCGCCCATTCATTCACAAACTGCCTCTTCGCTTTTACACTGTTCAGTGCACACCAAGCGCAAAAGAGAGCGAAAGCAGTACACTGCAGAGTCCAGGCTCTTCTCTCCATGGCTCACACACTCGCTTGCACACAAGTCGGAAGGAGATGGGGGGAAGAAGCAAGAAAGGAGAAAAGCCAGGAACACTAGCCCTTTTCGCCCTAGGACTCTGGACCACTTCTCGCTCCCAGTGACTCTGCTGAGATAGGAGGCGCGCGAGGAGAGGCTGGGCGGTGGCGAGCGCTCTTTGGTCTCCCGGCTGAGTGGAGCCCCAGCCCTTCCAAGCCGGAATGGAAATGAGTGTTTACACGTCAAATCGACGAAAGCCATCTCTTGACGTCAGATCTACCTGGACTAAGATCTGGATGGTATTCCCGGCGGGGTGGAGAAGCGGCTAAAATAAGCAGGGAAGGATTAAGGAAAGGAAGGAACCGTTTGCTGATATCAGTTAAGTCTGCTCCCTCACTGACTGTAAATTCTGTAGCCATGAGAAACATCTTCATTTCTCAAAAAGAAGTGCCCCTATTTGAATATTACTACCAAGAACCAAAGGCTGGGAGTTACAGTACACTTTGCCTCCCTCCTGTCCATTTTCTTTACATTTTCTTAATTATCCCGGGGGCGGGGGCAGGAAAGGGGTGAAGCGTTATAATAGCCCTGTGGAGATCAGCACCTGCTATGAAGAGCAGGGGTCTTAAGTCTGAAATCGGGCAGAGGCTGGTAGAGCAGAGAGGAGGGAAGCTTCTATTGCCCAGATTCTGATCTAAATTGCCTAAGAAAATAAGCATGCCTGGAAAACATTGTTAAAGCAGTAATTTTAAAAATGCATTTTTAACTAACATTGAAACCACCTTTAAAAAAACAAGTTTAGTTCATCCTCTCCTCAGTTTCTCAACTTAGTAAAACAATATCTAAAATTCTTTTCTAGATATTGCAAAGCCTAGTGTCACCCCCCCCTTTACTGTGCTTACCTGAAAAATAATGAATCACATGATTTTTTAAAAAAGAAAATTTTTTTCTTTAACTATCAACAGGGGGGTCTAGGGATCCAAACACTGTTGTGTTAACTCAGGGAGAGAAAGAGCAGGTTTTATTAACTCTGAACTTTGCATTTTTTTTCTTCACTTTAGTTTTGAGCTGAAGCTGTGCTATTATTTTTCCATAAAATGGACAGTGTCACTCTGTAGAAGAATTTTTCTTCATGAAAAGAGAATTAGCAAAAGTCTAAATGCCGCCTCGCATCTCCGCCCACCCCCACACAGACCTCGAAAATGGGTTCAGTCTATCTTGGCTGACTGAGCCTATCTCGATCCTGAGGGGGTGAAATCTGTCTGGAAAAGCCCCAGTGCGTAGTATTCAGCACCAAACAATGGACAGCGCCACACGCGGCCATGGCCAGAGCTGCCCTTCCGTTTGAGTCTCAGAAACTGCTCTTTTTGCAACTAGCCAGCACCAAGTTATTTCTCATTTGTTCTGTGTCTTTCCCCTCTTTAAAACAGAAAAAAAAAAAAATAGGAAATTAACTGCAGGGGGGAACTGTGGTTAGGTTCCTGATCGTGACTACTTGCGTTGAGCTCCCAGGAACGTGTTGGACTCATCCCAAAAGTGAAATTGCGGAGGCTTAAAAAAGTCTTGTCTGTGAAAGGTTTTTCTTTTCTTCTCTTTTCTTTCTTCTTTTTACCTTTTCCTTCCTTCCTTCCCCTCTTTTTTTTTTTTTTAAGCTTCCGACCACGGGGGGGCGCAGCCTATTATAGAGAAAGAAGAAAAAGGATAAGAATGGAAAGAAGGCATAGGAGATTGAGGAGAAAGGAAGCAAGAGATATTCTATACAGGAAGCAAATAAGACTTGGTGGAGGATGACACTGAATAGTGCTAATTCTTCATTTGCTTTCATGTTTGCAGAAATGTAGACTGATAATTTCTTTAAACATAAAGCTTTTTAACAAAAACAAATGTCAGGGTTAATAAGCCATGTGATCCAGTTAAGTGTATAATAATAATGTGTAACTCTCACATGAGATATTGTGGAATGGGCTCAGATTAATAGCTCTTCTGTCTGCTCTGTAAATTCACATGTGTGAGTGTTGATGGCTGGGTGAGCTTCCTTTTTTTCCCTTTCATGTCTCAGCCCGAGTTGTGTCCTCAAGCTCTCTAGGGTATTTCATTCTCACAGCAGACAGATGCTAACTGTGTGCTAGCAAGGCAAAGAAACTCCTGGTACATATTTAATAAATATAGGTATGGTTAGACCAGGAATAGATTTGCCCCTTTCTTATTATCGTTCAAGTAAATCAGTTTGGCAGAGTGTTGGCAATGAGTGTCTCATTAATGAGGCATTTGTGTTAAATGGAGCACAGTACAAACTTGGAGTAAACATTTGGTTGACATGTCTAATAGAGTAAACTTAACTCTCAGAGCAAAAGCAGGATATTCCCATCCAAACTATACATATTATCTCAGTGATTTATTTTGAAATTGTCTCAATTTATCTTATGGACCTTATTTGCCACAATTTCTGGGATGCAGAAGAAATGAATGTCTGCCAAAGCTAAAGATGCAAATAGATATAGAAGTCATCTTTGTCATATCAAGGGCTAGCCCTATTCTGCTATGTGCATCATGGTAATAACCTCCAGGCCCATCAGTGTTATATTTTATACCACGAAGTAAAAGAGCCAATTATCACAATTAAGTTGGTTTGAACAGCATTAGATTCATCTGATTAACTTATATAGAAAACAGGATAATTCAAAAACCGAAGAAAACTGTGTTTCTATTCTGAATTATCAAGTGAGTGTTATGCCTTTCATGACCGCTCCCAACTGCAGAGGAATAAGGTTAATTATTTATTAAGTTTTCTTGGAGAGTAATAAAAGCAAGGCTAGTATAAGCAGGAAGTAAGAATATACTCAGAGATCAGTAATCACCATATCTTTTTGGTATTAGAAAACAAATTTTTTAAAAACTTTTTTTACTATGAAATAAAATATGTACACTAAAGGGCATAAAACAATGTGAGCAATGATTTATCACAAAGTGAACATTGTGTAACCATTCAGGTCAAGAAAAAGAATATTGTTAACCCTTCAGAACAATATCCCAATATTTATTTTCAAGCAGCATAGGAGGAGTAAGGAAATATAGGCTTAACATTTTTTTTAGTTGTTATGTATACTTGTCTCCTTTGAGTAACAGTAACTATACATTAGGACAAGTCTGTAATTAATTAGTATGTAATTGAAGTTGAAGATACTTGGTAAAATAACATATTATAGAAGCAAATCTACCTATTGCAGTGTTTCCCAACATAGAAAATAGCAATATTTGTATGGCAAACTGGGGTAAACTAGAGGAAATTTGGGGCCATGTGTATGGGATTCTGTAGAGAGATTTGCTGCATTGTCTTCATATGATACAGTTTTGTTAAGAAAATAAAATAGAATATTTAAAGATATAAAATGGAACATATATAACCTTAAATTTAGAAATATGAATATACTTCCATCAATATAACTTTTTGTCTCAGTTTTTGTGTTTGAAAGCTTACATAGCATTTCTAATCAAAACACTTTAACAATGATTTTTTCAGATTTATAGCTGCTGTCCACAAAAAAATTGTATTTGCACAAGTAGAGATTAAAAATTTTGCAACAACTTTTACAACCATTAAAAATTTTTCAACATTTGATTTTATAGCAATTCTTTCACTTATTTCCTTTCCGAATTTACCCTTGGAATTTCATGGGGATGCTATATATATCTAAAATTAACCTAAATTTTATATGTCAAGTATTACAAAATGATATTGAAATTCTAAATTAGAAAATACATGTTCTTTAGAGATGTTACCCTGCATCTACATTGCCACGAATGGGTAAAAGTATTTAACATATGGGAAGATACCTAAAGATACACCTACCAGGAGCTCCTGACTTTCTTTCTCATTATCTATTCTCCTATGGCCAAATTTTGGTAGGCATGTTATGCTAATTAAGCACTTAGAATATGAACTCCTTGAGCGAATCCACAAGTCCCTTTCTCATGATGAAAAGGGACATGCTTTCCGCAAGTTGCTGACGTAGATAGCAAGGTGATAGACACTCAGCTAGGTCCAACTCACTGCCCTGAGGCCACACCAATTAGTCATACTCATGACTGCCTAAATGCCAATCTAGTTGGGTCTTTTACCCAGGAACCCAGGATAAAGCTATTTGCCTGGCCTTCTCAATGGTTGAGAAGACAAATATCTTGAGAGACGTCTATTAATTCCACCATTTGGAAAGCTCTGATCTACAGAAATGGAGATAAGAGAAAAAGCAAAGTCTGTACACTGAAAGACTTTGATTTGAGGTGGATGAATAATTACGAAGGACTTTTGTTGAATAAACCAGACAGTTTTGACTTTAATATAGAATTGAATTATTAAAATTGAAGAAATAAGTGCTATTAATCCCAATTATTAAAAATGGTTGTTTCTAGTGAAAGTAGATAATTAAACGTAGTCACATACAAGTATTTATCAACAATTTTTCTTTCTTTAGAACAGTTCATTTAAAACATACATTTACTGACTGAGTTTTGGAGTATTCCTGCTTCCATTTTAAGCATGTTCCTGCTTCCTTTATGCTCTCAAATACTGACATTTTCATATGGAAAGTCCAAGATATAACTGCTTTCAAGGCTTCTGAAGTGCATTTTTCTATGAGAATTATAGACTCCCAGTAGTGAAATGTGATCTTAAAAGTTATCTGGTTCCTTGGTTCTCAGAGTGTGGTCCACATACCAGCATGATAGACATTACTTTGGAGCTTGTTAGAAATTCGATCTCTCAGCCCCCATCCCAGAACTACTAAATCAGAATTTGCGTTTTTAATAAGTCCTTGGTGATTCATATGCAATTGAAGTTTGAGAAGCATTGATCTAGTTAAGCCCGCCCACTCACCCCAGTATATGACATTCCTTGGGAATATTCCTGTCAAGAGTGAGATAATTCATGGTCTCCCAAAACAGTCCTTTCTTTAGTTTGAATTGGCTCAAGTGGTTACAGAGTCCTTCCTTATAATGACATAAATCTTCCCTCATTACCTACTTCCAGTCAAGCATGCTAATTTTGCCCTATAGTACTACACTGATAAGTCTCAATCTCTTTTATATATGACAGCTCTTCAGACTTTGAAGACAGATTATGTCTTGCCTAACATTTTTCTACTCTAGGTTAAACATCCTCAGTCTTTTTAATGATTTTGCGTCCTGGTTGGTGCTGTCTGGACAGGATCCTTTTGTATATATTTTTGAAATATGGCATTTGAAATGTAATGTAGTATAGTTGGCTAAATCCATGCCAATTAGGGCAAGAATCTCACCTCTTTTTGGAAACTATCCTTCTGCCTCTATAGCCTAAAATTGAGGCAGCTGTATTTTTTTCTTATTGAACTCAGAGTTGACTAGGATTTTTATTCATAGTCACATGTGCTTCTAAGTCACATCTTCACCCAGACTTGTACAGTTTTTGTGGTTTTGTTATCTGTATGGAGGCAGGGGTCTAAGTGTAACACTCATTTCAGCCTCTCAAGGTATTTTGAATCTGGATTTCATCATCCAGTTACTCTCCCCTAGCTTTATGCTATATACAAATATAGTCAGTCACATTGGTGCCTTCATTCAGGCTATTAATAAAAAGATTTGCAAAGACAGGACTGAAGATAGAGCCACCAGGAACTTCCCTGCAAGTTGACTGACTTAATAATTATTATGCATTAGAAACAGTTACTAATTTACCTTACTAGTGACTGTTCAAAAGGATAGCAGAAGGACCTTGTCACATGACATGCTGAAGTCCAGATATACGGTGACTCTAGGACTAAGTCTTGCTGTCATTAGTATGACTTGCTCTATGTCATGCTAGGAGCCAGTGATCAATATTTATTTTGTGAGTAATAGAAACCAAAATTTTAATAATTTGTTCTGAAATTAATGGTAGTCTGCAGATCTCATTCGTGGCATTTTCCTTCTTTTTATTCTTGAAACTGAGAATTTTTGACCATCTCCAGTCTTTTAGTACTCATCCTTGTTCTGCTTTCTAATATTGCACAGTAATCTCTGACACCACGTTCAGGTTCCTCCCTTTTAGAATGAATTTATTCTTGAATTGAAATTTACCCATACTACCTGCCTCCTCATCTTGAATCAGCCCCAACTAGTAGTAATATAAACAGCATCACCTGATACATATAACATTGTCATCTATCAAAACAAAAGTCATCTTATAGGAATCAAAATTATTTTGGTTTCAAAAGACAAAGAGGTGTATCCTAACTGAAACTAGCTTAAGCAGGAAAAAAGAAATTTATTGGTTTGTGTAATTGAAGGATGAAAAAGAGCTGCCAAGGACACTATACCCAGAGACTTAAATAGCATTAGCGAGTGTCTCTCTTTCCTTCTTCCATTCTCTTTTTCTCTCCCTCACTTCCCAGTTTCTACATCTTTGTAGCTCTCATTTCTCAGGCTCTTCCATGGGGTGAATACATGACTATTGGCGCTTCTGGGATCAGGAGCTTTCCAGTTGATAATACAAGGAGAAAAAGAGGATCTCTTTTCCATGCTCAATATAAAATTTCTAGAGAAAAACTCTAGGTGCTAGGCTTGACCAATATGTCCACCCTGGACCCACCACTGTAGCCAGGAAGTGCTAGTATTTGATTGGCCAACTGTAGGCCATGTAGCCAAGCTTGTTTTTGAAAGTGGGAGGACTGTATTAGTTTCACTAGGATTTGCAGCCACATCATGTGTTTTCAGTAAGAAAGGACCAATTCCCCAAAGGAAGGGCAAGGTGGAGGTCCCTATAACAACAGAAGGCAGAGTGTTTGGGAACATAAACAATCATCATGCCCTTCAGCAGAAAATAAGTAAAGAATAAGCATTGACAATCCTTATTGTTCCATCCTGAATATTCTCCCTCCTATAATTCATGCATTATAGCATCATTTAAACTTTAAAATATCAATGTTGGGTTAATTTAGATAAAATAATATAAATATCACAATAGATTTAAATCCTTTAAAATTATTTCAAGAGGACTTCAGGGTAGGGTTATGAAAAAAAGATAATTTCTTTTTCTTATTTTTAATTTGAAATGATTTTAAGTTCACAAAAAGTTGCAAAAATAGTACACAGAGCTCTTATATATCCTTCATTCAGCTTTCTCAAAAGTTTACATCTTACCTGTGGTACAGTCAGCTAAACCAGGGCATTAATATTGATGCAATACTATTAACTAATCTGTATCTTTCTTCACGCTTTCTCATGACTAGATTGGAGTTATGCATTTTTTGGCAAGAAGTCATGTTTTGCCTTTCTCACTGCCTTGTATCAGGAGGCACAGGTATGCATATGTCTAGTTACTCGTGACGCCATCTCTGATTACTTGGTCAAGGTGGCATTGGCCAGGCTATTCTCCACTATCAAATTACTATTTGAGAAAGAATATATCACTGCAAAAATAATCGTTGAAGTCATGAGGAGAAGAGCCACCGTATATTAATAATATCGAAATTTTTATTTTTAGATAAAAGAAAAATAATTTCACTGCCATAGATATTTGTGTTTATGACCCTAACTATTTATCATTCTGCACGTCAGGAGATTGCTTCTCAGTCTTGTTGTGTTGCTTGTCATATCTGGGATCAAGGCTGGCCCACCCTTTTACAGAGACAATTGTTTGAGGCTTGCTTTTCCTTGCTTGTTTACAATAGCTTCAGTGCAATCCTTCAAGAATTGCATTTATTTGTTTTCTTCTTACAGCTAGTTTATTTTCTTTGTTTAAAAGATAATAGGTGCACACAATAGAAATACCCTTACAGTCATTAAGAGACATGCTACCATTTCACGGTAAACATATCTGTGCTTGACTTCTATTCCTAAATTTCTCTTGATGTCCCATCTTAAGAGAAACTCAATTACTAACATTATGAATCTCTTGAATAGTTAAGATCATCCAGTTTATTGCCTTAATTTTCTTTTTTTTTTTAAAGGATATATACTATATTATCTGTCCTTTCTCTCAAAGCTCTCTGAAAAGCCTCTTGTTCTGATTTTCTTTTCTTTTCTTTTTAAGATTTTATTTATTTGTCAGAGAGAGAGAGCACAAGCAGAGGGAGAAGCAGGCTCCCCACTGAGCAGGGATCCTGATGCGGGGCTCGATCCCAGGACCCTGAGATCATGACCTGAGCTGAAGGCTTAACCGACTGAGCCACCTAGGCATCCCTTGTTCTGATTTTCTAAAGTGAGCGCATTTATTTCAATGATAAGCAGATTAATTCCAACATTCACAGGAGGGAGATGAGAAGCAAAGGTAAAGTTAGGTTCAGTCCATTGGTGCATGCCCCTCAGTAGCCTTGCTAGAAAGAAAACCTAAAGCAGACCAGTCTGGTGCTGGGGGAGGGGAGAATTCAGCTGCTTCCCACCCTAGCACAGACCAGACCGCTCAATTCTCAGCTGCTTATCTCTACTCTCCCCTCCTGGGCCTCTTTGACCACCACCTCCTGGAAGGGGCAAAATAAATCCATGAAAGCAGAATCCGCAGCACAGTACTTTTAAAATTCTAAAGTGGTTTCTGACAAACTCAAGACATGTCTCATAAAAATCTGGAAAATATAAGTCTGAATTCCCTTACAACAATAGGAATCCCCAACATTCTCATACAAGCAGACAAAGTGTCAATTCTGCAGCTCTGCTTACCCTCCACTTTTTTTTCTTATGGTCAAGTTCAGGTATCCTTAACTCTATCAAAAGTGGGAAAATAAGAAAACAGCAGAAAGAACCAACTGTTTGAAGACAATATTCTCTCTTATTTTCTTTTAAGATTCTATTTATTTATTTGAGAGAGAGCATGAGAGAGAGAGAGGATGAGCAGGCAGAGGGGAAGGGAGAAGCAGACTCACCGCTGAGCAGGGACCCCCCACCCCCACCCCCCGCCATGCGGGACTCAATACCAGGACCTTGAGATCATGACCTGAGCCAAAGGCTGACGTTTAACCAACCGAGCCACCCAGGTCGCCCAGAAGACAATATTCTCTTAAGCCTGACTTCCTCCATTCAGTTATGGTATCTGCCTGTCTCGTCTGAACATTTGTGTCTGCATCCCTTTCCCCAGAGCTACCTGCACACTCTTTCCTATACTATTCAGACTTGGCCATGCTGTGTCCATATCATAACAGGAAAGAAGCAAAGATCAGTGGGTCCAATATCTTAAGCAAACATGAATTAACCAGGTCTGGGTTGTTACATCCCAGCGAGAAACTAACAGGGGGCGAGAGTTCATTCCCAGGCCACGAACTTAGGAAAGAGATGAGCTTGGGGGATGTGAAGGATGTTAGCAAGACAAAGAGGTCAATTTAAGGCTATTTACATTCTTCTGACTCTGCCCTCCGGACTAATCAGGGACCAAGGGTGGGGCCACACCTTTTTGTGGGGGAATGTGGTAGTTTGGCAATGGGAAAGCTGGGGGCAAAATGGGTGTGAGAAAATGTTTTGTGGGGTGCCGTGGCTGGCGATCCACTCTCTCTTCTCCTTGTGTTCTGTTGCTGGACACAGCAGAAGCAGTGGCTTTAATTTCATTTGTAAGGTTAGTTGAGAGTTCACTGGAAAACCGGCATTTGACAAACTGGGCCCAAACTCTTAGATGGACACTGTTTCAAAAAGCAGTAAGCACAGAAGTGAGAGCAGACCCCGGGGCCGGATTGCCTGAGTTCGAATCTCAGTTCTGCCATTTAACAGCTGGGGATGTTTGGATGTGTCTTTAACCCTTCTTTGCTTTAGTTTCCTCATTTGTAAAATGGGGCTACAATAGGAACTTTCTTGATGCAGTTATTATATAGAACATACCTCCAACATTTTCCAGTGCAAATAATAACAGTTATTTTTACTGAGAAAATAGCTCCCTGAAAACACCTGTTCGTTATAAAAGCAGTTTTCAAATGGAGAGGGGGTTGTGGGGTTGTGGTGGCACATTGGATAGGGAGGTGATCTCAGAGCTTAAGCCTGCCTCGCTCTGACACCCACTTCTCATAGCTCCCTCCTCTTTTCCTACTCACTAGTTTCCAGCACGCTCCTCTTCCTCTTTTATTTCTTTCTATCACAGTCTTGCATATTTCTCGGTTGATTTTTCTCGTAAGCCTGCTGAGAGAAGCAGGACAGATTTGATTAGCTCCAGTTCACTGAAATGCAGAAGAGGGAAGTCCTTTCCCCACGGCTCACACAACCAACTTTGGGTAGCAGATCCTTCCTCTTTGAACATTTGGCATTTGATTTCATGGTGGAAGATAAACAGTGACAGAGTTCAAGGTAATGGGAAGACCTAGAGAGTTGCTCCTTCTCAACACATTCTGTAAAAATGGCACCTTAAAAAAAATAAGATAGTCTGTTGACTCAATGCTGTCAAGTATGCTAGAAGGGTATTGTGTGCAAGCATGAGTCAGTGTGTCCAACAGTCAGCCTTGAGAGCGGCCATCAGACCTCGAGTCACATAAAGAAAATAGACAAATTTTTTAAAAATGTACCCCTTCACCTTGTCCTCCTGATATTAGAACCAGCCTGTGAGTCTGTGTGATTGAATAGTCACACAGTTCCCTCCTTTTTATTTCCTAACTTCGTGTGGGAAGGTTTAGATCTGCCTCACACGAGCCATGATTACAGGAAGATAGTGATAACAGACGTTCATATGGTTCTTTATGCTTTTCACAAAGATTTCACAGCTACTGGCTTCTCACTCCGTCATTGTTCCCATTCTCATTTCACAGACAAATAACCGAAGTGGCAGGCAGGGAGGCCACCCGAGTTTGCATAGTTCGTCTGGCAGAGCTAACGCTGCAGTTCAGGTGGCAGTGCTCCTCTGTCCGTTTGCGTGGACCCGTTTGACGTGTCATAATTGGCGCGGTGGCGGGTGTGAGTCCTCTGCCCCTTGCTTGCATTGTTAATTAGCATAATTTACTTCCCCTGAAACTTCAGCGTCCTCCTCTGTGCAATTGGGAAAATATTACTGAGAACCGCTTATGAGACCTGAAGGTGACCCTGATGTCAATCACTTAGGACAGGGTTTGGCACAGGGCACGTGCTCAGTAAAGGCTAACCATCATGATTACTGGTCTGTCTTCTCTTGTCACTTTATCGGCTTCACATCAAAGAGAACTGCCCGTGGTCTGAGATTAATCCCAGAAGCACTGTGTCCCTGGGTTTATATTATCTCAAAATATTATTGCCCTTTGTTGTTTTGGAAAGCTGGAAGCTTAAAAAAATAAATGGGATATATTGGAGAGCATCCCTGGCATTAGTACCAGCCTATGGTCAGCCAATAATTTTCAGCTTATAATGCATAAAACTCACCTGGGGAGCTTGTTTAAAATGCACATTCCTAGCATCCGTCTTTCCATCATGATTTGGGGATAGTGTGGGGCCTAGGAATCTGCAGACTTTAGCAAATACCCTGAGAGGTCATGAGAAACATATGAAAGGCCCGTAACTGGAGTTGGTCCAGCACCACCCCCCCCCCACCTCCTCCTCTGTTGTGGTCATGTCATCATAATCTCTTCATCCTCCTTTTCTTCTTTTCTTTTCTTTCTTTTTTTTTTTTTTTAAGCATTTGAAATAGACTGCCTGAGGTTATTTTCCACTATTAGGCTAGCTCTATTATTATCTCTTTAGAGAAAATGCCACTGAACCTGGGGGAAAAATACAGAGTAATTACTCAAAGGAAAAATATATATATAACTTCCCTGGAACCAATTAGAAAGACAATCATTAGGTTGAAGTGATCATTTGCTCACACTTCACTGCAGGGCTCCAGCCCTCTCACAAGGAGGAAAACAGCCCATGTTTGTGTCCAGAGCTTATTAATGTTAGACCCAAATGTAATGCCCTGACAGTAAGTTTTCAAGTCTTTCCTATAAAGATGCGTAACTTGACGTAGAATCATTATTCATTGTCACTTTATTGGCAATCCAACAGAAATCTTACATATATATCTTTCACTTCAAGTCAGCCAGGCACTCCAAGAAAGATGTTATCAGTCCCCACTTCCCACCCCAACCCCCACCTGCTTGTCGGCTAAGTGCTGGAAAACTAGAGAAGAGGGCCCAGGGCCAAATATGAAACCACTTAAACTAAAAAAGTATGGTCACCTACTTGGGCATTATATCTACAACTTCAAAAAAAAGTAGATATTTGGCAATAACTGGCTTTTAAAGAAATAAAAACAGCCAATGCCAAGCACAGGCTTCCAAGTGTTTTTTAGCCTCAATTATGGTTTCGATTATCAGTGGTCGTCAATTCCTACTGCACGTTAGGATCATTTGAGGAGCTTTTAAACAGCACTGCTGGCACACCCAGAGATTAAGATTGAATTGGTGTGGCATGGAGCGTTCTAGGTGATTCCATTGAGCATCAGTGCATGACTGTGAATATACATCAATCAGATTTACTTGACAATTGCCTGCTCTCTGCACCCCTCCGCGAGGTATAGATATTGATTAAGGCTAGAAGTAAAATCAGAGAATTCTAAGAACATATGAGTCTCCATTTCTGCATATTTTAGGGAAAGTGAAATATTAGCTCTAGGATTTCTTCCTAATTGTCTCAGTTCTCCATTTTATTTTGCTAGAGTATCCTTGATCTTGTCAAAATACTCTCAGCACCTAATAACATACAGAACCTCAGAGACATTCCAAATGAATCTTGACGATACAAGGAATGAAGGTAAAAAAGTTAAGTCTGTTGGTTAATAATGTCTCTTGGCTGAAACACAGCAGTCATAGGAGAAGCCAGAGGAGTTAAAAGTTTATTCAAACCACCCCCCACCCTTCCTGGAGCTTGTGAAGACTAGCTGGGGAGATTTACAGAAAGAGGGTATTCTTTGAATGGTCTGCATTTCTGGTTTAAGCCTTTTCAGTTCTCATCAAAAATAGGTGCACTGAGATCATGATTTGCCAATAAGCCTTAGGTAACAGATTTTTTTTGTTTTAATTTTGTTGTTGCCAGGCATAAAATTTTGTTTAATTTAGAAAGATTGCTAATAGAGTTCTAGTACTTGTTTTTCTGTATTTTTAAAGATGTTTTAGACATTAAATTCTTTCCTGATTTTATCTCATGCTACAAAATCTGCTGGTTTATATAATTTGAATTTTCTTCTCTCTAATATTTCATCAAATCATTGTCTATAATACATAAAAATTCTCTTTTCTCTCTCATTTACAATCCTTTTTCTTTTGCTGTTATTACTTGGAAATTTTTCTTAATTCATATTCCATTCTTCCCACTGACTTTTTCATTTTCATTTTTGCCATCATATTGTTTATTTCCAAGAGATCTTTTTTGTTTGTTTGTCTTAGGAATATTCCTTTTTATTTGTTCCTTTATTTTTCTCTTATGGTTGCCATATTTTTTTTTCCATGTCTTTGAGAATATTCATACCAGTTTTTTTGTTTTCTTGACGTTTTCCTCCCCCTGTGCCACCCATCAGGTTATTTTTTCTCGTTTGATTTCGGCTCCCTCTGTCATAACAAAGTCATTCCTCTGATCTCTGGTGATCCTTGGTTGCTGGGCCTTGTTTAAGAGTAAGGTGAGGAAAAGCCAGTTAGAAGTTGTGATCATTTCAATGAGTACTGACAGTGGCAAGCTTTGCTGTAGAATGGTCTAGCCAAATAATTGAGTTGAGAAAATTCGTAAGTCAGAGTCTTTTAATCTTTCCTCTTGGGTCAGTCAGGTCCTACAGAGAAGACTTGCTAACCTTCAATCTGGAGGCAGAGGGGTTGGCTGCCAGAGGGAAAAGAAGCCTGGAGAACTCAGGATTCCTTAGACCTCACTTAGTTCCATATGAAACCTCCACCTTTAACTTTGACTGTGAATCCCTGGAGAATCCCTGTTTTACTCTCTCTGGGGAAGAAGCCTTCTGTCTTTGGCTAGGGTAGCAAATGATTGGTTTCCTGCCAGTGGAGAGTGATGAGGGGAATCAGGAGTCTGGTTGCTTCTAAAACAGACATTCAAGTAATCCTTTGCATTTTAGCATCTCTTTTTGTTCAGGATTCCAACATAAATTAGACTGTCAGAGCTATAAGTTGTTATGTATAATATATGCAATCACAAAGCAAAAACCTATAGTAGATACACAAAAGATAAGGAGAAAGGAATATAAACACACCACTAAAGAAAGGCTCAAAGCACAAAAGAAGAGAGCTAGAGAAGAAGAAAGGAACAGAGAGGAACTATAAAAAGCATCCAGTAAACAATTAACAAAATGGCAGTAAGTACATATCTATCATTAATTATTTTAAATGTAAATAAGACTAAATTCTCCAATCAAAAGGCATAGAGTGGCTGAATGGATTTTAAAAAGATCCAACTATATGCGGCCTCTAAGAGACGTGCTTCGGATGTATGGACACGTACAGACCAAAAGTAAAGGGATGGAAAAAGATATCTCATGCAAATGGAAACCAAAAGAAAACTGGAGTAGCTATACGTAGACAAAATAGACTTGAAAACAAAGACAGGAATAAGAGATTAAGATGGGTGTTACATAATGAAAAATGGGTCAGTCCAATAAGAGGCTATAACATTTGTAAATATTTATGCATCCAACATAGGAACGCCTAAATATATAAAGCAATATTAACAGATTTAGAAGGAGAAATAAACAGAAATACAATAATAGTAGAGGATTGTAATATCCCACTTACATCAATAGATAGATTATCCAGACAGAAAATCAACAAGGAAACATCAGCCTTAAATGACACATTAGACCAGATGGACTTAGTAGATACACACAGAACATTACATCCAGAAGCAACACACATTCTTCTCAAGTGCACGTGGAACATTTTTCAAGGCAGATCACATGTGGGCCACAAAATGAGTCTTAATAATTTTAAGAGGACTGAAATCATATAAAACATCTTTTCTGACCACAATTGTATGAAATTCGAAAATAATTATATGGGAACACCAGGGTGGCTCAGTCACTTGGGAGACCGACTCTTGATTTCATCTCAGGTCATGATCTCAGGATTGTGGGATTGAGCCCCACGTTGGGCTCCACACTCAGTGTGGACTCTGCTTGAGATTCTCTCTCTCCCTCTGCCCCTCCCCCTGCTTGTGCATGTGCTCTCTCTCTTTCCCTCTCTGTTTATCTCTCTCTCTCTCAAAATAAGTAAATTAGTAAAATCCTTTAAAAAAGTAGTTAATTATATGAACAAAACTGGAAAATTCACAAATATGTGGAGATTAAACATCATGTCACTAAAAAAAAAAACAGTGGGTCAAAGAAGAAACCAAAAGAGAAATCAAAAATATCTTGATGGAAGTACAAAAATGGAATATAACGTACCAAAAATTGTGGGATGTAGGGGAAGGTAGTTCTAAGGGGTAAGTTCGTAGCAATAAATGCTTACCTGAACAAACAACAAAAGTCTCAAATAAACAACCCAACTTTATAGCTAAAGGAACTAGAAAAAGAAAAACAAACAAAGCTCAAAGTTAGTAGGAGAAAGGAAACAAAAAGATCAGAGTGGAAATAAATGAAATAGACTAAAATAAAAGATCAATGAAACTAAGAGCTGGCTCTTTGAAAAGATAAATAAAATTGATAGACCTTTAGTCAGACTCATCAAAAAAAAAAAAGACTACAATAAATGAAATCAGAAATAAAAGGGGAAACATTACAAATGATACCACAAAAATACAAAGGATCATAATGTTATTATGAACAATTATATGCCAACAAATGGAATAACCCAGAAGAAATGGATAAATTCCTGGAAACATACAATCTTCTAAGACTAAATCATAATGAAAGACAAAATCTGAACAGACTGATTACTAGTAAGGAGATTGAATCAGTAATCAAAAACCTAACAAAAAAACGTCCAAGATGACTTCACTGGTAAATTCTACAAAACATTCAAAGAACAATTAATACCAGTCTTTCTTATACTCTTCCAAACAATAGAAGGGAACTCTTTCAAACTCATTTTAGGAGACCAGCATGATCTTGATATCAATACCAGGTAAGGACATCACAAGAAAAGAAAATTACAGGTGAATGTCCATCCATGCTAAACATAGATGCAAAAATCCTCAACAAAGTATTAGCAACCCAGATTAACAACGCATTAGAAAGATTATATACATGATCAAGTGGGATGTATCCCAATGATGCAACATTTGCAAATCAGTCAATGTGATATGCCATATTAACAACATTAAGGATAAAAATCATATGGTCATCTCAATAGATGCAGAAAAAGTATTCGATAAAAATCATCATCACTTTATGATAAAATCTGTAAACAAAGTTGTTTTAGAGGGAAGGTACCTCAACATAAGAAAAAAGCTGTATATGACAAATCCATAGCTAATATCATTCTCAATAGTGAAAAGCTGAAAGCCTTTCCTCTAAGATTAGGAACAATACAAGAATACCTACTGTCACCACCTTTATTCGACATGGTATTGGAAGTTCTAGCCAGAGCAATTCGGCAAGAAAGGAAAAAGAAAAAAGGAAAAAAGAAAGAAAGAAAAGAAAAGAAAGAGAAAGAGAGAGGGAAAGAAAGAGGAAAAGGCATTCTATTGGAAAGGAAGAAGTTAAATTATTACTATTTGCAGAAATGGATTATAATAATAATAATAGAAAACCCTAAAGACTCCATCAAAAAACTCTTAGGACTAATAAATGAATCCAGTAAAGTTGATACAAAATCAATACACAAAAATCTGTTGCATTTCTATATACCAATAATGAACTATCAGAGAAATCAAGAAAACAATTCCATTTACAATTGTGTCAAAAAGAATAAAATACTTCAGAATAAATTCAACCAACGAGATGAAAGACTTGTCTATTGAAAACTGTAAGGCATTAATGAAAAAAATTGAAGAAGACCTAAATACATGGAAAGATATTGCATGCTCATGGATTAAAAGAATAAATATTGCTAAAATGTGCCTACAACCCAAAGCAATCTACAGATTCAATGCAATACCTATCAAATTTCCAATGCAATTCTTCAAGGAAATTGAATAATCCTAAAATTTGTATGGAACTATCAAAAAACCCCAAATAGCCACAGCAATCTTGAGAAAGAAAAACAGCACCGGAGGCATCACACGTCCTGACTTCACACTATATTACAAAGCTATAGTAGTTAAAACAGAATGGTATTGAAATAAAAACAGACCAAAGATTAATAGAACAGAAAAGAGCACAGGAATAAACCCATACACATGTGGTCAATTAATTTACAACCCAGGAGTCAAGAATATACGATGGAGAAAGGACAGTCTCTTCAATAAATGGTCTTAGAAAAACTGAACAGCCACATGCAAAAGAGTGAAACTTGACCACTCTCTTATACGATACACAAAAAATTAACTCAAAATGGAAGACTTCTCCCTTCTGCGTAGAAAATTCTTTCATTTTGTATAGTTCCTCAGAAATCTTTTCTGTTAGATGGGATACTGCTCGATACACAAATCATTGAATAAAGTCAATACCATCTTTTAAAAAATAAAGGATTAGGGACTTGAATGTAAAACCTGAAACCTTAAAATTCCTAGACAAAAAATAGGCAATAAGCTCCTTGACATAGATCTTAGTGAAGATTTTTTTAATCTGACAGCAAAAGCAAAAGGAACAGCAACATAAAAATAAATAAGTGGGACTACATCATACTAAAAAGCAAAGGAAACCATTAACAAAATGAAAAGGCAACCTGAAGAATGGGAGAAGATATTTGCAAATCATATATCTGATAAAGGGCTTATATCCAAAATACATAAAGAACTAATACAATTCAATAGTAAAACCAAACAGCAACAACAACAGCAACAACAGCAAAAACTAATCTGATTAAAAAATGGTCAGAAGATCTAAAAAGACATTTTTCCAAAGAAGACATACAGATAGCCAACAGGTATATGAAAAATTGCTCGACATAATTAATCATCATGGAAAGGCAAATCGAAATCACAATGAGAGATTGTCTCACACCTGTTAGGATGGCTATTATCAAGCAGAAATAGCAAGTGTTGACAAGAATGTGGAAAAAAGGGAACCCTCATACAGTGTTTGTTGGAATCTAAATTAATGCAATTGCTGTGAAAATAGCCTCAAAAAATTAAATATAGAACCATATGATCTACCAGTTCCACTTCAGGGTTTTACCCAAAGAAAATGAAAATACTGACTTGAAAAGATATATGCGTCCCCATGTTTGTTGAAGCATTATTTACAATAGTGTCATTTATAATTATTTAGAGTTCACAATATTGTAATAATGGGCACAATAGTCTAAGTGCCCATCAATGGCTGAATGGATAAAGAAATTGTGGTATATATACAGTAGAATATTATTTAGCCATAAAAAATAGTGAAATCTTGTCATTTGTGTCAACACGGATGGACCTGGAGGGCACTGCGCCAAGTGAAATAAGTCCGAGAGAGACAAGACTGTATGATCTCTCTTGTATGTGGAATCCCAAAACAGAACAAACAGCAACAAAAAACAGTTTGGTGGTTGACAGAGGTGGGGGCAAAGGGTGGGAGAAACGGGTGAAAGGGGTCAAAAGGTAAAAAGGAAAAATTAATAAATAAATATGCTCCATTACTAATAAAAAATAAAACAGAGGGTCTTACACTGACTTAAGTTTGTCACGTGTAAAGCAATAGACTTTCCGTTGTGTAAGAACACGTATATATCCATCTTGGGAAAAAAAAGTGAGAGAAGAGCCTAGCTCATCCACTATTGGGACCGTATCAGGCAAGTGTGGTCCAATACACATGGAATAGGTACATTCGTAACAATTGTTGAAGGGCCTGAGGTGGGTATGGAGGTGAACAATTAAGGCTCCGTCAACGCGCAGTCCCTTGAGTCTGGGGTGACTTCGCACCCATGCTGGCTGCCCGTTCTCTTTGCGACCTGACTCTTCTGTTGAGCTCTTCATTCTCGTTGCTTTTCCCTGATTAGCAGAAACCGGCTTCCTTTTAGAGCTATTCTTTAAAATAAATTCCATTTTCTTAGGTCCGCTAATCTATTTGCTTTTCTGCTTCCACAATTCTCTTGCTATTGCTTCCACTTCTGTTCTCTCCTTTTTTGAGTTTATGCTTTTAAGGAATCCCTTCACTGTAGTTTTTGAGCGATTTGGGAGGGAGTCTAGGCACATATATTTAATCTACTAACTTCACTTGAAAGTATGACAGCCGAACAAGTAGACACAATCTAAATGGCTCCCAATATTTGATTGGTTCAATAAACCATGAGGCAGGGGTGCCTGGGTAGTGCAGTCATTAAGCGTCTGCCTTCGGCTCAGGGTGTGATCCCGCGTTATGGGATCGAGCCCCACATCAGGCTCCTCTGCTGGGAGCCTGCTTCTTCCTCTCCCCCTCCCCTTGCTTGTGTTCCCTCTCTTGCTGGCTGTCTCTCTGTCAAATAAATAAATAAAATCTTTAAAAAAAAAAAAAAAAACCATGGGGCACTCATATAATAGAAAACTTTTCGATCATTAGAAAGTATGGCAATGAATATTGTTATTGACCTGGAAACCTATTGATTTCCGTGTGGGAAGTGGCAGGTTAATAACATTAATCACAGAGCTAACAAAGTGCTTTCTCGGTCCTCACCATTCTGCTAAGGACTGTAATGGAGTTTTCCATGTAATCTCTCTCCTACACACACAAAATTCTGTAAAGAGGCTGCCAGTTTATCCATTTTATAGATGAGGTAACTGAGGCTCAGAGAGATTAAGAAATTTGCTCAAGGTCACGTCTTGGGCCCAGATTTGAGGAAACTAGAACTGGGTTCAAAAATGACACATGGAGAAAAAAAAAAAAATGACACGCAGGCACAATACGTTCTATTCCCAAGCTACATCACCCATCAAAGCAGTGTGAGAACAATATCGACAGGGATGCCTCCGGTCAAGCTCAGCCTCTGGTGTTCCTCTTCGTCCCCAGGGACAAGACAGGGGTCAGCAGCTGGAGGAGGTGAGAAATCTGACAAGTCCGAGGGGCCCAGGGCAAAGAGCAGTCAGGCTTGTTTTCTTTCCTGCTTTTCAGGCTGTTTCATTGCCCCGAAACATTTCATTCTCTCACGTCAGGTAAAAATGCTGTACTTTAGTAATCCTGACGTCTGGCTCTGTCCAGGTTCTGGGCCCGGAGATGCTTTTGTGAGACACTTGTGTGATTTACATAATTCTACCCTGAATTATGGGAATCTTCCATTTATGTGCATTTAGTGCCTCTCCGTAAGCAGGGATGGCCACAGTCTATTTTACAGATTTAATAAGCAAAATTTGTAGCCTATGATTTAATTTCTATAAAATAAAAAGTGTGTATTCATAAGCCATACGAAATTCTCTTTTCTGAAATCCCCTGGGGGCATGTCACCAGCTCTCCTTGAGGGTTGCTTTGGGGTACTAAACGCAGTATAAGCAGCGTCCCCATTCCTGTGGATTGTCTTCTCTAATCTTGAGCCCCACAATGAACACATTTACCAATATCCACGGAGGAGGGACGTTCTGCCCTTCCACTTTTAAGTACCACCTTGGCCACTGGCCCCTAGACTGAGCATACATAGGATTTCTGGTAGTAAATTCAACACATGCAGAGTGAGGTTGGTGGAAGATGGAAAAACAGGCTGGGTGTAGCTGCAGGTAGCTGCCTGATCTGCTTCCCCTACAGAACAGGACCGGCCGCCTTGGCCAGACACGAGATGGCTCCCTTTTGAATTCTCACGAGACTGCCAAAGGCTTTTGCTTTGAATTGTTTCTATTTCTTCAGCCTCACCTTTCCTCTCTACCTCTTACAGTCTACTCTTCTTGTAAACTCCGTCTCCTCACCCAAATGCCACTCTTCTCTCTATTTCGGGCATATTCCATCTTCTTACTCTGGAATCCTCCCATTCCCCATTCAGTCTTTGTCTTATAAATTTCCTCAAGCTCCTGATTTTTTGCAGATCTCAGGCAATCTCTTCTCTGCCTTTTTTGATACTAGCTTCTAGGAAAGATGAGCCCAGGTCCCATTGCTGTGTGTGAAGCTAGGGCAGGGGTAAGGGTTGCTGGGATTATATTTGGAATTACGAAATAATTTTAAGTATCCAAGAGAACATCAGAGAACTGCTAGGATTACCTTCCTGCCAAACTCTCTCATTGGGTCTCCATAAGAAACCCACCTTCCTATTGTTAACTTGATTTTATTATAGGACAAGAACTGTTTGGTCATTGACCATAGGTTACATTACAAAATGCTCCACCATTAATTAGACTTTGAAGGGTACCATGGCCAGTTGCTTCTCTGTAATTTTTGGGCTTCCTTCTGTGTTTGAAAAAATGAGGGACTGGGCAGACACATCACTCTTATGGGTGTGATAGGATGAAATTTTGAGACATTAGCCAGGATTCCCTCACTTCGTCTCCTATTTAGCGAAGAGCAAACATTGCTTCAGAGAGTATGTAGGACTTTATGCCAAGGACACAACACACACACAAATGAGCAGTCAGTGCTCAACTTTTGAATCTTTAAAAATAAAGTTTAGGGGGGCCTGAATGGTTCAGTTGGTGGAGTGTTCGGCTCTTGATCTCGAGGTCAGAGTTTGAGCCCCACGTTGGGCATAGATTATTTGAGAAATTAAAAAAAAATTTAATAAAATTAAATTTAAACCTCACTGCAGAGAAGGTAATCTATGAAGTCAAGTACTGATATTCAAGATTCAGTTTCTTTTGATCTGCAAGAGGCCAAGCTCTGAAGGAAGTCAGGCCTCAAGGTTGTACCATAAACATTAGAATGGAAGGAGACTGGATGAAGAGTTTGGTGTCCTATTCTGGAGACTAGATGAAGTTTGCCTAGACTAAGGGGAACATGTCACCCTGAAGAAAGAGCAACAGTAGTATATGGACATGGGACTTCAGCTCCTGTCCCCGTCAGATTAACATGCAGGAGAGAGAAAGGGTGACTGAGATTTCTGTCATTTTGGGGATTTGAGAGTACAGCGAGCATTCTAAATACCTAACAACCAGAAGAGCACAAGTATTGGCCAATTAGAAGAGATGCCCAGTCAACCCAAATGATCATTCTGGTGCATGTTGGCTGAATAACAGACCTGGACAGAGACCTGGACAGACCTGGACAGACCTGGACATGACCAGGAGTAATGCCCGATTCCCATTTGAGAATTCAGGGTGGTGGCACCCTGTACGTGCATTTTACAGGACAGTGGCGAAGGAAGAAGAAAATAAAATGAGCCAAGGCATAAGAAAACATGAGATACCTCTGAGTTTCTGTCGGACTTCCATTTATACGGTGACGGCTGAAAGTGTGCGGCCCCCAGGATGTTGGAAGTAGTTGAGAGCAGAGGTGGTGGGCATAAGGACCAGCTTCCAAAGGGTAGATGAGACCATTTAAATAGCAGCTGATTCCAGCAGAGAACAAAGAATGCCTCTTCACCATATACACTCAACACACACACACACACACACACACACACACACACACACACACCCCTACACCTGCACAAGGCCTCTTTGAAATAGAAATGGGATTGAGGGGAGAAAATGAAGGGCAGAACCTTAAAGATTGCCTGAGTTCAAAATTTTAAAAAACTGAGCAATAATTTTACTGAGTTTACTTGGGAAAATATGATCAAGTTTCCTGCTTTTAAAAGGAAATGTGGGTTTATGTTAGAAATTATTTTTTTGTTAAATAGAGCTGCATTTACCTCTTGGGTGCCTACTCAGGGGCACGTGTGTGCGTGCGTGTGTCCATGTGAATGCACGCATGTATATAAAACCTAGATGTCAGTTGAGGGGCCTTGTCCTTTGAAATTCTAATTAAAGTGGCTCAAATGCTGTCCATCGTGTGGTGAGATCCCATATTCTTTCCGATCTCTCCAAAACGTATTCAACAAGAAGTAGAACCCTGCTCTGCTAGAGCACCCCTTCCTGCTTCAGTGATTTCCAAACATTTTAAAAGGTAGGGATGCTATTTTAGATGGAACTCTCATATATTAGAGGAAAAAAAAAAAAAGATTAAAAAAAAAACCCAAACAACCCAGGGTTGCTCTGACTGTGCGCAGAGGTGGGGCCAAGAATCCGCCCAGAGCATCTCTCTCGAATATTCTCGTGGTATCAGAGTGCTTTTGTAAAGAAAGTCATTCTGAAAACTATTACTCTACTTCCTGCCATACTGGGTGTGTTCCAGAAAATGTCTTAACTGGTGTGTGGGCTATACATCTGAAAGGCCTAGCTAGGTTTAACTCCAAATGGAACAAGAGAATTTGTGCACAAAATGTTTCTAATTATTTCCCTTGGGCTTTCGACTGTATCTAACTCCTTGCCTTACTGGATTCAAAGAAGTGCAAGCAAGTCACCAAATATTTTACTCTGGCATATGCAGACCTGTCAGCTGTGCCAAAAGCAACTGGCTATATTTCTTTTTCTTTCTTTCTTTCTTTCTTTCTTTCTTTCATTCATTCATTCATTCATTCATTCATTCATTCAAAAAATGCTTATTATGCTTTAATCAAGTACCAAGCACTACACTATGTGAGTTGGTATGCAAACCATTTCTCTGTCCTGTATTGACTGTTTACATCTTTACCTGAATTCTTGGAACTTCTGCTGCTGCTTAATACCTTTTCAGATCAGAAGAAGCTGTGAATGTTTAGATGTGTTTCTGTCAGTGCCCAAACTCTTGCAGTTCTGATGGGTTTAGTCCCCTCCAGCAGGATCAGCCCAGAAACCCTCAGCATCTAGAGCCTGCCCTGGTTATGATATTCACATGAAGGAGGACTCTGGTCTAAGACACAGGGACACAAAGGTCATATCGTTGACTGGAAAAGGTGGGCCAGCAGAGACCTTCACAGACTTTCTCTTTACTGCTGAATTGGATCATCTACCACTTAAAAAATGAAGCTGTTCCCTAGACCTCGGCTCTTTAGACACATTGTGAAGAAAACTAGTACCTTCAGAGATATCTGATGGCTTATCTGTAGCATGTTATGTACATAGTTAGATCAACGACCTCTGCTAGGCTTGTCCTGAACAGCCCTGCTCAGTCCATCGCACTTCCATCTCCTCCAAGACAACCCTTTCTACATTCTCAGCTTTTAGTATTTTTACCTTCATTTTATTTCCTTATCTCTAAATAATATTTTCTTTTTTCTTGATTTTTTTTTAGCTTTAAACATTATCTGGCCTAAAACCATCTAGCTCTCTAACCACCATTGTACTCTAGCCAAGCACAGTAACTTCTGTCTCTTCATACAACTATGTCATGATTCTAATTTGAACATATACTCATGATTACTTTGCATGATTGGACTGAGTAAAGTCTGTTCACCCCCAAGGCATGCTGTCTACCATGACAATCTTTTCCTCCTTATGCACTTTGTCATGTGTGTTCTTGCTTTTCTGTATATTTGTCACCATTTCATCTCTAAATTCTCCTCTTGTTATGTCCAAATACACCAACTAATCCATCAGTCTTACCTTCCCGGGTCCGTTCTCCCAGAGCCTTCTGGCCTGGCCTGTCTGGACACCCTTCTGTCCTTCATGCCTGGTGCACCTTTGGTTACCTTCATGGAACTCTCTTCACCACCCTCTTGAGTTGAAAACACTTTTCTGGATCCTGAATCTTTTCCCTCTTGTTTTTGCAGAGCACTTCTTTTAGTAGAGTCCTGAAAAAGGGTACCTATCTGCAAAAGCCTTCAACCCACCCTCACGTTAGACTGAGAATTTAGTTCCATTTATAATTACCTTTTGGAAAAAAATTTTTTCTTGGAATATTGTAGACACGGCTCCATTGTCTTGCTGCTGTCAGAAGTCTTGTTGAGAAGTTCAAAGTTATTATGATTCTTGTTTTCTTTCTGGAGGTCTTAAATTTCCTTTTTAAAATTAGCCCCAGTGAAAAAATTTTTAAAAATTAAAATTTCACAATGATGTACCTCAATGCAGGTCTATTTTCACCCATTGTGTTGGACATTCAGTGTATCTTTCAATCTGGAAACTTACGTCCTTCAGGAAATCTCAAGGACAGCCTAGAAACTCATTTCCCGGGATGCCTGAGTGGCTCAGTCGGTTAAATGCCGCCTTCAGCTCAGGTCATGATCCCAGGGTCCGGGGATCAAATCCCACATTAGGGTCCCTGCTCAGTGGGGAGCCTGCTTTTCCCTCTGCCTGCCGCTCCCCCTGCTTGTGCTCTCTCTCTCTCTCTTTTCCTGGGACTTCTGTTATTTTAGATCTGGACCTCGTGGACTGGTCATTCTTATCGGCAGGGATTACTTCATGTTCTTATTTTTTTTCCTATGGGACATCATATAGAAATACCACCTTAGAACTGCTTTACATGAAGTTCTTTTTAAAATTTTTTAATGTTTACTTTTTATTAAAGTGTAATTAATATACAGTGTTATGTTAGTTTTAGGGGCACAATATGATTCAACAATTCTGCACATTCCGCAGTGCTCATCACAAGCGTCCTCTTAATCCCCTTTATCTATTTTACCCATCCCCCTCCCACCTCATATTCATATTTTTATCTCTCTGAATTCCAGATGTCTTATCCTTAGCAGTTGCTCAGTCAATAATGTTGAATCCAACTACATTGAGTAAGTTTGCATTAAGAAAATTCTCTCCTCCTGGGATGCCCTCCTTCTACACCATGTTCGTTTACTGACATTATGCCAGTTCTCTAAAATCTGACCTCTGTCCTCTCCCATGATTCTTCCAGTCTTTCCTGGAAGCTCTACTGCATCTATCACTTACCTCTTTGGTATGTATTTAACTGCTTATATGAATTCTATGTAATTTTATTTTATTTTTATTTTAAAGATTTTATTTATTTATGTGAGAGAGCACACGAGCAGGGGGAGGCGCAGAGGGAGAAGCAGATTCCCCGCTGAGTAGGGAGCCAGATGCGGGACTTGATCCCAGGACCCTGGGATCATGACCTGGGCCAAAGGCAGATGCTTTAACTGACTGAGCCAACCAGGTGCCCCTGTACATAATCTTAGATTGTAAGCCCCTGGAAGGTAGGGACTTAGTTCCTAGCATTTTTGTGTATTACCTACCACCCACGTATTGCCTCCAATAATCTAACCCAGTGTTTACCACTACCTATTTCATAATAAATGTCTGTTGAATGAATAAGTGAAAGAAAATAAGGAAATGGATGTCTTCTTAAAAATCCTGTCACAGAAACTCCAGGTAGCGAAGGAGTGACTTCAGCCTATGAACAAATGTGACCCTCAATAGTTATAAAGAAAAAAAAAAGTGTTTATTTTGGCTAAGGGAGAATGAATACAGAAAAACAGGCTTACAAGTATGATGAAAAATAGGTCCTCAAATACATTGTTTCTGAATCTCGAAACACAGCAGAAGCAGCTATTTAAAAATGCCAGCTAGAATACTCGCTTTTCTGTTCATTTTCACTGCCATGTGTATACACAAATCCAATTTGGAATCCTGTTGGCATTGACTCAAGCAGAGTTATTGTATTTAAGGAAAATGTATAACCAATTGGCTGACAAAAATATTTTCCAGATGAACTTTATGTTGCCACTACCTGTGTGTGATGAAGCTTAACAGAGTACTTCTAAAGAGGACTGTAAGGAAAGGAAACTGTGCTGTGATTCTACTTCAGGGAATAAAATTTCCTCATGAAATCAAGAGTGGAGCAATGGAAAAGGAAAATGACCTGGGGATACTGCAATAACGTACCAGTGTAGCTATGGGAGTTATTTTTGAACATCACCCTAAAGCACCATTGGAGGAGACCCACGTGTGGTTTTTCTCTAAAAGATGACGGTCTGGGCAATGTTTTAGCTGAAGTCGGCATGGTAATTGTTTCCAGAGTGTACACGGGGTATGATTCATTGACCTTTCAGGTAATGTAACTCAATCAAAAGTTTGGGTATACATAATCAGAAGAAATGCTTTGGCATCAAGTAAAAACCTCAAATCTAAAAATAATTCTTCTTCCATATGCAAAAATATCCTTGAAATTCGGATGGGCAAAATGGGGTGGGCATTGCTCCACACTACTGCTATACCCATGTTGCAGAAGAAAGAAGATTTCAGAGTTATTCAGATGAATCCAGACAGAATCCAGCCAATGCAAACTGGCCTTGGTTAGTTCTAATGAGCAGGTTTTTAACTCTGGAATGCCTGCATTATTTCCTCAATATTTTTCTCTAATATTATCCATAGAAATGGTTTTTTGACTTTGGCTAATTCTCCAAATGCATTTTTTTATTTCTCAACTGTCATATAACCTAAGGCCTTAGAACTCTTGTAGTCTATCTGTGTGTTATCTTCAAAAACAGCTCCAAATTATTGAGACCCTACTATCTGACGGCCATACTGAATACATTAGCTCATTACTCCTGACAGCATTCCTATGGGAAAGGTGTTCTTAGATCCGTATAACACACAAGGAAACCAGAGCCAGAGAGAAGAAACAACCTAGCCAAGGTCTGAAACTAGTGAGTTTACCTAAGCTTAGATTTGAACCTAGGTTTAAAGTTAATTCCCCTTTAAAAATGCTATATTGCTACTTTTAGGTAGTTATATATAACACGAAAGAGCTGTTGGTGATTCACCGTCAGCAGTCCCAGCACTGTGATTTTATTGTCTCCGAGTTCAGCCATCTCACTGGGTCTGAATCTTTGTAATCAAAAGAACAGTTTGCAGATGTCTGCCAAAGGCAGGGAAGCAGTTGTGGTTGTCGACATCAAGCTGGCACTTATGGGGTGTCTCTCTTGCACTCGGCTCTGTGCTGAGCTTAATGGGACCCACAAAACGCTGGAAGATCTAGTCCCCTCCTTTGATAAACTGAAGAAACATTGTTTCTTTGAACATTTTTTCCTACTTTGCAAACGTTTCACCAGTGTCAGTTCAAATGATTTGAGGTGGTTCACCAACCCCTGAATGAAATAATATGGAATCTTGCACCGAGATATATTCCCCTTTCTGTCCTTCAATAACCATGAAGAAGAGCGGCTCAGTTTGGTGCTAGTATGCTTTTAAAACTCCTGCTAATCTCTTTTGTCAATAAAGTGAAAGCAGGCATTTGGCTCAGATGCTTTGGCAAGCAAGAGAGCATTTATTTTATTGGTATTTTCTATTTATGACAATTGATGCTATCCTTCTATTTACCATAGGGAATAAATTGTCCTTTCTAAATGAATTTAGGCTAAAGACTGAGTCATTGAAATAAAGATAATAAAAATCTGTAATACAGGCATATGTCAATAACACATGTTAAATAACAATAAAAGGATATGGCACGAACACTAACTCTGAAAATCAAAAGAGATCAGGCAGGGTCTTGGGCAGGCCATCCAGCAGCATGGCTTGGACAAGGCTCTGCCCCAGCTCAGTTGCAGGGAAATGCTGTCTCCAACTTCTGTAAAGAATAAACAGAAGCGGAAAATTATTTTTTTATAGGAAAGAAATTGTACATTTAAACAATTACTTATATAAGCCTCGTTCTCAGCGATTAGGTGCTATCACAACTAGAGTGACCAGTAAGTGACTTTCATTGTAGGGAAAGTATAAGAAATCTCTGGAAATACGACCAAGCTGTTTATAAAAAGATACAGATAATAAACCTTGACATCATGGCTCTAGCGATTACAAGAGTTTCATTTGAGGAAATATAACCAGAGTAAGCACGTAATTTATCTACTACTTTGTTATAACAACTAAAGAGCATCTTGCCTTCCGTACAAACTTTCTCCTTAGGATGCAAATCCAGGCAACTTAATGAGGGCCTTCCTGCCCAACGTCAGCCAAGAATATATACCCCACATAACGCAAACATCCCAAATGCAAAGCTTAGTGACTTCATCCCATTATCTGGCTTTAAACACCTTCTACGTGCTAACACTCCTATGTCAGTTCTGTGAGGATGGGATTTTCAGCTTTTTGCTGGAACATGTGGTAAGCAGTCCTGCATATTTGCTGATTGAATTCATGAAGACTGCCACTGAAGCTCCTGATTTTATATAATCATTCCAGAAAGAAATCCCTCTGTAATGTTTTTCACTCTTCCCCCACTCTCTCTATAGCGTGACTTAACATTACCTCCGTGTGTCAGGGTTGTCACTGTGGAAATTAAATAAAAACAGAATAGTTAGAAAGCACCTGACCTCAGGTGCTCCAAAACTTCCAAACTCTTGCCACTGCTTTTTACGTTTTCCAATCTCTACCATTGTTGCAAGACTGTCGGCTGTCATTACTGTGCACTGTCAAAGTACCTGATTTTTGCAGCTTCCTTTAAAAATTCTGGGATGGCTGCTTCTAGATCGTCAGGCTTATTAGAATTCTGGGTCATGTATACACACATACAAGTATATGTAAGATATATATGTATAAATAAATCTATATATTTTATAAATACATATATTTTATAAAATGAATATTTTATAAAATTTTATAAAAATATATAGAAGTATATAAATCTATTTTATAAAGAAATATATAAATACATCAAGATATTTTTCTGGTTGGAATTGAGTGCTCTGGAGAGGCAGAGGGAAGCTTTGCTATGATATGGTTGGTGGAGGGCCACCTAAGCTCAGTGCAGGGACTTTGTGACATCTGTTTTAGCTGCTGAGAACCATTTCCTTTACTTTCTATTCCAAGCTGAGCTCAATCTAGTCGAAGTTTCCAGATAATCTCTGAATAAGTAGGGTGCTGATGTAAATAATAACTACAGCCTAATAATATTTTAAAGATCATTCATTTTCCACAGTTTGAATTTAATCCTCTGTCAAGATATTTTCTAAGGTAGAATCTGTTTTACCCAAATATACCATTTCAGAGATAAAGGGGTCTTCATGTTCTAATTTCCATGAGTTCTGCTGATTTATTTCATTTTGCCATGTTAATTCTTTCTTTCTTTTTTTTTTTTTTTTAAGATTTTATTTATTTATTCGACAGAGATAGAGACAGCCAGCGAGAAAGGGTACACAAGCAGGGGGAGTGGGAGAGGAAGAAGCAGGCTCATAGCGGAGGAGCCTGATGTGGGGCTCGATCCCATAACGCCGGGATCACACCCTGAGCCGAAGGCAGACACTTAACCGCTGTGCCACCCAGGCGCCCCCATGTTAATTCTTTCAATTAAAAGTTTTGTTTCCAATAAACATAAAAAGCCATCTCCACTGAGAGAGTTAACATGGTAACTCCCACTGGCGAGTTTAGTTTAACCTAAAACATTTCAGATCCTTTCCCGAAAGCAAGGTTTGATAATGGTTATGGACCTATTACACATCAGACGGCCTTCACACGGCACCAAAAATAAAACAGAAACTCTTCCCATACCCCACAACATCGTGCAAGATTCGACTTGCTGCCTCTCTTCTCATCTTCCCATGTTCTCTCCTCTGGTTCAGAATTGTCCGGACCCCTTGGCTCCCTTTTAATCAGTGCCTCAAAAGCGCCAAACTCTTGCGCACCTCAGGCACCTGTCTTGATGCTCCCTTAGCTCACAGCCATCTGCTCCCTGGCTTTTCACATGGCGAAGCTTTCACCTCTTCAGAGAGGCTTCCTTTGAGCATCTTATTTAAATTAAATATTTAAATATTTAAATTAAATATCCTCTCCTATTGAAAATTCTTTTTCTCCATAGCTTTTACCATATTTGTAATTATTTATTTATCAATTTGTTCTTTATTTTCCCCCTCTTCCCTTGTGCTTCAAGGTCTGTGATGGCAAAACCTGTCTATTTAGAAACCACCGTAACTCCATCATCCGGCACAGCAGGCCGTAATCTTGATGGTAGGGAGGAAGGGTGGGCCACCGGGCTCCTGAAGGCGGAGGAAAGGGAGACTTTGTGGGAAAAATACCGCATAGAGAGAAAGAGCTCACTCTGAAGACCCAGTTGACAACGCAGATTCCCTCTGGGTCTAAAACAGAAAGCATAAATGAGTGAAGAGGGCCAGAATGAGATGACAGAAGGTAACTGCCCCTCATTTTCAGTGTCTGGAGGACAACAGAGAGTAGTCCGGCGGCTGATGACTTGGGAAAAGTGACTTAGTCCCACTGAAGATGGTGGATGGCACTTAGCGCATCCAATACTTTACATGAAGGAATAAGAGGCCAATAAAGTCAGAGCTTGATTTTTTTCCAAGAGAAGCTAGAAATGTAAAATTTCATGTGGATTCTGTTGATTTTAATGTTGGCAACTACATTGCAAATTTTAACACTTTGTGAGGGCCAGTGTGAGCCAAACACACCTATCTAGACTTCCACTCTCACAAAAATTTGCGTTCCCTTTGCAGGTTTCCTAAAGGCAAAACCTCTTAAAAGTATGTAGTGGTATGTGATAACTCCCCAAAACTCACTCCCACCACTTTGGAAATCTAGGGGCTTAAAATCCAACTTTTCCAGGACATCGAAGACCATTCTGAGTTCCGTGTTCCAAATTTATCTTGGTTGTGAAGTATGTCTTTACTGTACCTGACTCAGTCATCAGACAGCTGTGTGCCTAGACAGGCAGCTATAATTTTCCTCTTTGCTGGGTTTATAACTTATTTGTGCAGCTTACAGCTGTATTTTAAAACTTAATGCATTTTGTCCTTATGTTACTGATTTTGCTCTGGAAAATTGATTTTAAATGATACATAGATTTACATGAAAGGAAATGTCAGAATAAGTCTTATTCCTTATTTTCATAGACTTGTTGGCTTGTCCAGTCTGTTGTCAGGAACCCGTGCACCAGGGGCCACCTCTTTGCAGTCCCTATTTGTGTATGGCCTGAGAGCTAAGAATGGTCATGACAGTTTTACATACTTGGAGCACTAAAAGAATAATATTTTGTGACACACAGATGTTATGAAATTCAACACTTGGTGTCCATACATTGTACTGGAATGCAGTCACACTCACTTTCGGTGTGCTGTCTGAGGCTGCTTTTGTCCTACGGAGCAGAGTGGAGTAGTTGCAAAGTATACCATATGTCTACAAAGCCTAGAATGTTTATCGTTGTCCCTTTATAGAAATTTAGATCTAGAGAAGTAATTACTAGACTTCGGGATTTCATGGATCAGTAAAATTAAAGAGGTGGAGAGGAGAGTAAACAAGCACAGAGCTGCCAACTTTTAGTGTACTGCCAGTAAAAACACTTAAACAAATGTGGTCATCACCGGAATTCAATGAAAGGAAGTATATTACAGCACAAAGAAATAAGAATGGATATACTCTCAGAATAAAAGGGGAAATGTACACTTATGAGCGTGGGGCTTCAGAGTTAACCCTAACTAGTTTGAGCACAGTGTCCATTCTTCTCTGTCATGAAAATGTTCAGATTAATCCTTTTTTAGTATTATTTTAATAAGCTAACAAGTTTCTAGATTATCCCATTTTCCCATATTTTTCTTGACCCAGCCCACACTCCTGGATCTCACCCTACTAAAAATGCCTGGTTATATGGGAACGCATCTCACTTTTTTGGCTTTTATTAGTCATCACCTTTATTTATGCATCCCAAGTACCAAATTACTTTTGATACCCTTGAAGGCGGAGACTATAATTTTTCATTGTTTTCCATCATTTTAGCATCTAATGTGATGTCAAGAATATAGTTAGTGCTCCTGTGATATATAGAAGTAGTCCCCTTGGTGGAGAGTTCTCCTGGCTCCCACATTGTCCCTACTGCTTTATCCATGGAATATACTGAGGTTGAGAAACAAATAAAATCATCAGTCTTTTCTATGTATCAGAAATAAATTGTTGCTTTCTGAGGCTGATTAGGATGGTCCAGTGTTGGCAATACAAAATCGCAGAATGCCTCTCTTATAATCTCTTTTATATAATTCGTTTCTCTTATGGTCATATAATCTGATATAGATCGCAAGTTCAAGAGCATTTTGCATATTATCCATGTGGCACAGGCAGGCGAGGTCCCTATCAAAATGGGTAACTGATTTTAAAAGCCTGTGACCATCTAGAAATAATATCAAGAGGAAACTTAATACAGTAGTTGAAATATATAATTTTCTGGCTTAGAAAAAAATGGGCCATGATGGCTCTTAAAAAAAAAAAATTAGGTAATTACAGGATTCAGCTGCTTAAGCTTTGATTCGGCATAGGACCAAAGAGCCCTCAGGACTCCTGTGGAGTTTCCTCTCGGTCTCTCTGCCAGAGCTAACCCTTCAAAGTAATTAAGAAATAATTTCATAGTAGCCACACATGTAGGCAATCAGACCCAATATAGGAAACACCTGTTTTTACTTCAATTCTGGCCTGCTTACTAATAGGGCATATTTGTCTTGGGACATTGTGTTTGCTTGTGTAATTGTGCATAGCACATTTTCAGATTTTACCACAGATGGATCCTGAAAGCGGTTCTGAGTGAGTGTGTCTGGGTAAACAAGACACAAAAAGCTTTCCTCATCTTCTGTACAAACGGACGTAAGCAGAATGAGGCCCTGCCCTACCCTCTGCCCACACTGGGCAGGGCAAACAGGAAGCAGTTGGTGAGCGGCTCTGGTCTTTCCAGGCTTAGCAACCAGGTTTCTTTTGTTTGGTTAACAACTCCAGGCCCATCCAACCAAAAAGAGTGGAAAATATGCAGGTTGACAGCCAGACAGTGGCAAGTGCTGACGAGTAGCCCTGTTGTCCGAGAGGCAGAAGCTGCTCAGTGGGAGGATATGCCCCAAGTGTTTGTGGAGTTTCAATACTGGGCCTCGTAGCCGCACTTGGACGAGTGTTCTCGTGGCCAAGCCCAGAAGAAGATGTTCTGAGAGTCACAAAAGAATGGGAAGAGCTCTTTGAGAACACAGAGACAGGGAGAAGAATTGCAAGGAGAACATGGAGAGAGGAGAGTCCAAAGTCCAAAGAACCAGGTCAGAAAGAGAAGTGGCGTTCAGCCGCGTTGTTTATACACATGAATGGAAATGAGGTGGAGAACAGGGGCAATGGCATGGAAAAAGCCATGCTTGCAAAAGGTAGATGCGTTTCTATGTTAAGGGTATTTTCGGCTTGAATTATCTCACATTTTTCTCAATTTATACTTTGTTTGGGGTGGGTAGAAATATAGGAACATGTTAATATTCGTGACTTCTATATAAATTGTGTCCTTAGACGTAATTGTTTAGATAGTAGTTTTATTGAGGTATAATTCACATACTGTAAAACTTACCCTTTTTAAATGTACAGTTTAGTGGGCTCTTTTCATATATTGCCAGAGTTGTGCCCCTAGTTTTAGAAATTTCATCACTGCCCCCTTGACAAGTCTATGCCCATTAGCAGTCGCCCTCCATTCCTCCACTCCCCCAGCCTCTTCAACTCCTAATCTGCTCTCCATTTCTATGGCTTTTCCCATGGTGGACATTTTATATACTAGGAACCATACAATATGTGGCCTTTTGTGGGTAGCTTCTTTTGCTCAATAGGATGTTCTCAAGATGCGTCCGTGTTGTAGCATACAACATTATTTCATTCCTTGTTATGCCTAAATAATATTCCACTGTGTGGGTATCCCACATTGTGTTTATCCATTCATCAGTTGACAGACACTGGGATTGTTTCCCTTTTGGGCACTTACGGATAACGCTACCATGAGCACTCATGTTTAAGTTTTTGTATGAATTTACATTTTCAATTATCTTGGGGACATAGAAGTGGAATTGCTAATCACGTGGTAACTGTATGTTTCACTTTTTGAGAAACTACCCAGAATTGTTTTCCAAAGCAACCATGCAGGGGTGCCTGCATGGCTCAGTTGGTTAAGCATCTGCCTTCGGCTCAGGTTATGATCCCAGAGTCCAGGGTCGAGCCCTGCATCAGGTTCCCTGCTCAGAAGGAAGTCTGCTTCTCCTTCTGACCCTACCCGCTCTTGTGCTCTCTCTCCCTCTCTCAAATAAAATCCAAAGTGCCTGATTTTCTGTTCCCTCCAGGAATGAATGAGGGTTCCAGTTTCTTTGCATCTTCTCCAAGGCTTGTTATTATCCACTTTTGGGTATAGCCTCCTTACTAAGTGGTCAGTTATAATGACTCTGAGTAGTCCTCCAAGATGCCCTAGCACAGGGGAGCCAGGCCTGGGTCATTCATTGGGTTTTACCATCTGATCCATATTATTTGGAAGTTGTAGACCAAATCAATTAAATTAAGAGTGTACATATTATCTTAATTCAGGACTGCCTTTACCCTCTGTCAGTAGAAACCACTTAATGTGGATGATGTTTTAGTAATTATTATGGACATAATATACATGTGCTTTTATTTGCAAAGTCAAGCTTTGGGTTAGGTGCTGGTGATGGACACCAGGCGATGAAGCTGACACCCACACTGAAGTAGATAAGCACTGTGTTTGCTGGGACGTGACCAACATGGGCTGTAACTGCATACTAACCAAACAGAACAGCACACGTAGACCACCCTAGCAATGGCTGATCAGGCCTTTTCCTAATGGAGGTACACTGAGGCAGTACATACAGTCTAAGGTATCGAAAAGAGGCCTGGCCTAGCAATCAGGGATTTGGATTTCAGTTCTGCGAGTGACTGTACCCAGCCTTGTTCCCCAGCACCGACTCTTTCCTGCCAGGTTACATATGACTGCTATTGGCTCACTAGAGCCACCCTGTACTTCGACTGACTGCGCTTAAAAGGTTTCACGTTATTGCTTCGTTCATTGACTGCCCTCGGCTCCTCAACTGTAAGCTCTATGAGGTCAAGAATCCCTTGTGATTTGTCTTCCGTTTCATTTTCAGTGCTTTAGTCCAGTGCCTGACATAAAGTAGCTGGTTATTAAGTATTGTGAGGATCTTGTATACGCAATGAATTACAACTTCAACTTGGCATTAATCTAGAGTGTTATTTACCTAAACAGTACCTCCCTCTACAGTTTCTTATTTGTAAAAGACAAATGGGGAATATTAGTAGTACCTACGTCATTGTGTTGTTATGAGGAACAAATTAAATATAAATTAAGACACTTAAATTGGTGGCGCATAGTCAACAATCAATAAATATGCATCAGTATCATGATTTTGATTCTCATTCCCCACTATCATTTTCTCAATAATTGAAAAGCGTTGAATGAAAGTCTCCTTAACATGCCTCCCATTGCCAAGATTCTGGTAATACATTTGCTAGCATGATCAGCCATTTGCATGGTGTGTGTGAAGACGCTGTTTCTGGAGCAGGTGACATGGTGATATGGTGTTGACATGTGTACACAGGAGCTTGTTAATAATGAAAGTTCCTGATTTCATTCATGGGGACAAAATGACATTTGACAACTGCTATTTTTCTCTAAAGCATTTGTGGTTTGAAACTCAGCTTTATTTTTCTCTTGGACATTGATGATGTACAGCGAAATAGTAGGGTGGGTTTAGAAAACTTTCAGAAAATGTCAAGTGTCCTTTGTGGTGAAATCCAATTCTGGGGGTTGGTTGCTTTTCCATCGAGGAAAGGTCATCCTCATGGACCGTTTCAGATTTCCCAAGTAACTTTAAGGGCACTCCACTTCTCTGGGTAACCGCATACTAGGGAAAACACCAGCTCTTTCTGGTTTTCTAACTATGCTCTGAAACTCCACCTTGAATTTCTTATCTTATCCAGGAGGAAAACGCAGTATTAGTTCCCACCTTTCTGATAGGATTTTCTTTACAATAACAAACCTTCAGTTAGGGAAAATGGCTATTACTCGGATTCAATCCATTTATACCAAGATTGATTTATGTTGAAGGACTATCTAATTGGCATTGTCAATCATATTTGGATGACTGGAGCATAGGTGATTCTTACCCCAGTTAAACCCCGTGGGTAAATTTCATTCCCCTCAAGCTATCTTTGAGTTTCTCCTTCCTCTTCCAACTTCCCTACACAAGACTAAACTTTCCAGGTCTCTTCTATCTTTCTTGGTTTTACCTTCTATAATCACTTGATTTTTATTTCATCTCCATCTTACTCTTTTTCCAACCCCCTGAGGTTTCTGAGTTTTCAGAAAGTAACAGAATAGGGTGAAAACCATAGAAAAGGAGAAGAGAAATCTGAAGGAGAATGTAGAAGCAGAGAGCATTGTGACTGAGGAAGATAAAATGAAAGAGAGGACAGGCTACCAAAATACTTTGAGAAACATATGGGATATGCTTTCCTGGAAGACTTGGGGCTAAAAGGTTTAAAGAAAAAGCACCAGGGCTAGATATCAACACACTTTTACTGACATTGGGGGGAAAAAAAAGTGCAGAAAATGTTCTGGTAAAAGGATCATGCTATTTGGCTTTTTAATAAACCTACTTCCTCTTTAAAATAGACAATTATAGACAAAGTATTTTTCTGGATTGTTTCCCTCCCATTATTACTTGGGAACTCTGTTGTTCAGCCAAAAATGACAGTATTTACTACCTCTGACATGTTTAAATAGGCTTTCCGATAAAGACTAGTTATTTAATTGAATTCAAGGACCAGGCCCAATCTGTATATAAAAGAGAGATTTTAGTAAAAGTCCTAGTTTTTACATAGTCTATTCTTACAAGATAATGTCGCTATACTTAAGATTTCTATAGCTAATTCTACTCAGGTCAAGGAGCATTTAGCCAAAATACCACTGAGCAAATCACATATTACATGGCTTTGAGACATTTGCAGTCCAAATACTTAATACCCATGAATAAATCTTGGTTGGAATGACAGAATGCCAAAAAGTGGGAATCTTTTTTTTTTAATCCCCTTGTTCAGATATCCCTTTTATTGTGAAATGTAACTTAGGAGAAATTGTTCCAAAATAAAGTGAGTAAACCTAAATGAATAGGGTAAAGTATATTCTAAGTACTTATGTAGTCATTATATAGGTCAAGAAATGCAACATTACAAGCCATAGATTCATAAGAATCTTGACATTTCATAAGGTCTGAATGTTTCTGTCTCCCCCTCCCTCCACTTCCCTCCTGCCCCACAAATTCATATCCTAATCCCCAAAGGTGATGGTATTCTTAGGCGGAGCCTTTGGGAGATGATTAGGTCGTGAGAATGGAGCGCTCCTGAGCAGATCAGTGTTCTCATAAAAGATTCCACAGAGCTCTCCCGCTCTGTATCTTGTAGCTCTATGTGAGGGTACAACACGTAGTCTACAACCCGGAAGGGGCCCTCGCCCAACCGTGCTGGCACATTCACCTCAGACTTCAGTCTCCAGAATCGTGAGAAATATATTTCTGTTCTTTAGAAGCCCTCCTGTCTGAGGTATTCAGTTAACAGCAGCCCAAAGGGACAAAGATGACACCCAAGAGACCAAGTCCTCCCAGCTTGTTCTTCGGGAAGGGCTGAGATCTTCACCTGTTGTTACATTGACGATTTAGAAATAGATTTTCATGTTCTAACAAAACTCCTGCTGGGATTTTCATGAGGGTTGCATTGGATTTCTAAATTAATCTGGAGAACAAAGTATATTTATCAATTATTTAGGTCTCCTTTTTGAGTAAGTTTTATAATCATCTCTATGGAAGTCTGGCATATGCTTTGGCAGATTTATTTCTAAGTATTGATCTTATAAAGATTATCTCATAAAATTTTCTAATTATATGTACAGAAGTGTTCAACATACTTTGATGCGTTTTTTCCCTGGGTATTTGAATTTATAATATTGTAATTGCTTTCTCTATTTAAATTTTACTCTTTTACATTTTGCCATTTAGAAAGAAAATTAATTTTTGTATATTGCTTTTCTATCCTGCAAACTTGTCCAGCTGTCTTTTTAATTCTAAGAATGTAACTGTGGATTCCTTTAGTGGTTTTTTTTTTCATTGATTTCTATTTTCATACCTTTGGGGTAAGAAAAGATGCTTGGTATGATTTCAATCTTCTTAAATTTATTGAGACTTGTTTTGTGGTCTAACACGTGATTTATCTTGGAGAATGTTTCATGTGCACTTGAAAAGAATGTGTATTCTGTTGATTTTGAATGGAATGTTCTGTATATATCTGTTAGGTCCATCTGTCTAATGTGTCATTCAAAGCTGCTATTTCCTTGTTGATTTTCTGTCTGGATGATTTATCCATTGATGAAAGCGGCGTGTTAAAGTCCCCTACTGTTATTGTATTAACGGTTAATTTCTCCCTTTATGTCTGTTAGTTCCTTTAGATTTTTTAATTTACAAAACCATGTATTTATAAATAATAATTTTTGCTCTTCCTTTTTAATCCTTATAATACTTTTCTTACTTTTACAACACCATCTAGGACTTTCAGTGCAATGTGAAATAGAAGTCTTGATGCCAGACATTCTATCTTGAAAGAGAAGCTTTCATTATTTTTACCATTAAGCATAGTGTATGTTATAGGTGTTTATAGATAATCTTTGTCCAATGAAGGGCATCTTATTTTTTCCTCATTTTGCTATGGGATTTTGTTTTTTAATCATGATGGATATTGAATTTTGTCAAGATCTAGGTACTTATTGTTACAGATCTCATTGTTTCTAGAACTTTTTAGTGAGCTAGTAAATATAGGTATGGATACAATCACATATATACATAAATCTATATCTTGATATCCATCTGTGTGTGTGTGTGTGTGTGTGTGTGTGTGTGTGTGTGTGTGTTTGTACCCATGAGTTTACAACTGATACCTTCAATTTCAATCCAACACCACGGGATTTATTTTAGTCTTCCTCCTTTCCTTCTTTGCAATTCTTTTCTCCATTGAGAGAAACCCAGATTTCATTATCCAGAATATATTTATATATATATGTATTTTCTCAGTCCTAGAATACATATAGTTTTAGAATTTTTTTCTTTCCTCTTTTTTCTTTCTTTCTTTCTTTCTTTCTTTCTTTCTTTCTTTCTTTCTTTCTCTTTCTTTTTTTTTTTTAGAGAGAGAGAGAGAAAGTGCATGAGGGAGCAAGACATTAGGGGCAGAAAGAAAAGGAGAAAGAGAATCCCAAGCAAGCTTCACGCTCAGCATGGAGCCCAATGCAGGGTTTGATCCTACGACCCTGAGATCATGACCTGAGCCAAAATCAAGAGTCAGATGCTTAACCAACTGAGCCACCCAAGTGTCTCTAGTTTTAGAATTTCTAACCCATAATCCCGTGAATACTAGAGCACTGTACTTGTATAGTTCCTTTTGTCTTTAGCCTTAGAATTATCGTGAAAATATTGTTTTACAGTTACATAGGTCCCTTCCTCCCACCCCTTTCACTGTGATTATGTTGTCGATTTGTATTGCAGTTGGGTATATTCGTTATTGCTTATATTCCCACTTGGGTTTGCTTTCACAATGTAGATTAATTTTTTATTTGAAATTAAATTAAAATAAATTAATGTTTAAGAAACATTACTATGGTTCTAAAAGTCAGAACTTTATGAAAGGGCACACTCAGAGCCATGTCACTCTGATCACCGCTCTTTCCGGTTTCCTGTTTCACTTCTCCCATTCTTTCCACCCCATTCCCACCCACCCTTTGTAGGTAACCTATCTCATTATTTTTTGTTTTATCCTTCCTGTATTTTCTTTTGCATAGATGAACAAATAAATATGTTTTATCTCATACCCCATTTCTTGTACAAGATAGCATGGCCTAGATACTCTCGCATTTTGCTTTTTTATATTTAATGTTATATCCTAGAAATTATTCCATTTCAGTTCATAAATAACTCTTTCAGCCTTTTTATTACTGCTGCATGGTACCCTAGGGTTTACTTAACCACGCTCCTTTGTATAGAGATTTATAATGTCTCCAACCTTTTGCAGTGCAAACAATGCACTAGTGACTCACTCTGTACATGTGTATTTTTGTATCGTTAGAGGTGTCGGTTCCTAGGTATAGGATCACTTGGCCAAAGGCAAATGCATGTGTAACTTTGTTAGAAATTGCCAGTTTCTTCTAGAATGGTTGTACCAATTTACATTTGCATCAGCAGTATATGAGGCATTTCCCCCCCGGCCTCACCAAATGAGTGTGTTCTAATGTTGCTGATCCGATAGGCAAGAAATATCTCAGTATTTTAATTTTTATTTATCTAATTGTTAGTTATTTTGAACATCTTCTGATACGCTTAAGGACCATTCTATATCCCTTTTTTTCCTGTAAACTATCTTTTATGTCTTTTTTCCATTTTCCTGTTGGTTTTTCATTTTTTTGTCCTTCGCATTTTAAGAGTTCTTTGTACGGTACAGATGTTAGTCCTTGGTCTGTGATATTTATTGAAAATATTTTCTCTTAGCATAGCAGTCCTCTTTTGACTTTGATTATGTTGTGGTTTGTTTGCCCTGCACAAGTATTTGCTGTTGTTGTCAACTTTATTGTTTCTTTTATTCCCTTGGGATTTTAAGGCATAGTTAGAAAGACTTTTACAATAAAAGGGACATTTGCTCATGTTTTTCTTCTAGTATTTGTGTAGTTTCATTTTCTACATTAGGTCTTTAATTTTCTTAGAGTTCACTCGTACGTGGATCAAATTTTATGTTGTCCAAATGGCTGCTCATTTTTCTCGGCACCATTTATTAATAAGTCCATCTTTCTAAATGCATTAGTGTCTGGGGCTCCATGTCTTCTTTGGGACATTGTGGATAATATCTCTTTCAAATACTGGTGTGCAACTTAAATGATGTGACCTACATACTGTGGTGGACACTGAGGAAGTGCTGGTTGCCTTCCCATTAAACACCTTACTATCTGTTGATTTAGTGTATCAAGATGAAACCTGCATCCGTCTCGAGCAGCGGTTCTCAGATAGTAATGGTCATAAAACTCATCTGGGATGCTGGCTAAAATGCACGTGACTTGGCCCTGTCCTTTAGCTGTTCTAACTCAGTGGGTCTGGCGTGGCTCAGGAATCTGCATTATAACCAGACACATGTGTGATTTTGAGACCAAACCCTGAGAAGCATTAGCTTGAGGGATGTGCCGATCTCATCCAGCCCCATGGTAATGCTCACAAATACGCAAAATTTATAAACCAGCTAAGGTAGTAAATCCCTATATTCATAAAACCATTTTACACTGGTTACAGAGCAATGTGGTAAAATACTGAAGATTTCAAAAGTGAAAGTGTGATTAGCGTTGATTTTAGTTCCTTTAAAATAGGTAATTTTTTGAGACAGATCATGAGGAAAATGAGGAATGCAGATATAAAGGGAGCAGTTGCGTTGTGTGTTTAGTGACTCTTGGTGTGTTAGTATGCTGTCCGCGTCGAAACATCCTCCCTTAGAATCTGACAACATGGAGGAAAAAGATGGAAAGATGTATTTTTGTATTGGCATTTCAAGGCTAATTAGAGAGAAAATAAAAGATAAAGGGAATGTCTTCTAGAGCAGATATCTTTTTTAGTTCCAGTTAAGCTAAAAATAATGTGTGCTTGACTTACGCATGAACTTAAATTTTATGCCAGAAAAATCTCTCCCCAGCTACCTACTTCAATAAATAGATTGATGCTTAAAGTGCATTTACTGTTTAGAGCCCATTACGGCAGAATGCTGTCTGTGTGTCTCTTACTCCATTACTGATATATGTAGCAGGTGACAGGGAGACCATAGCTATGATTCATTTACGAGTATTGTGTCTAAAAGTAATTTTTGTGGCAGCTCAACCACTGCGTGATTTCAGATTTCTAAATAGCTGGTAAAGTACAGCAGCGTGATTAAACGCACTCCCACAAGAACAAGTGTTTGTTCTCAGTATCATCATGTAGCCTGTACAACTCTGATTCGCGAGTCTAGATGTTCAAAAACACCTGTCACAGTACATTGTACATGATTATGTTTTGTGTGGGGGGATGATGTGTGACAAGCTGAGTCTCTTGGCTGAAAAGTAAAATATGAAGGGGCCTCCTTCTCCCAATAAGAATTCAACTGCTAAAGGGATTTTTTTCTATTATCAAGGAATTTTTAAAGATTAGGTACCAACTTCGCATATTTAGAAAACTTGGCCATTTTTTCCCAGTTGGATGATTTCTCAGGTAGGTGACTTTGAGGAGTCAAACATGATTGAGATGAGGGCTCCCCTTGTCTCATTCTAATGGGACAAATAGGATACATTGAAAATAACTCAAGATACTGTAGAAATACTGTATTTATGTATATACGTCTGATTTACATCAGGTGCTAGTTTCTCGTTCGGCAATCAGATTGTGGTCTCCTGAAAAATAATCTCTGTAAAGGAGCATACCTCACAGAAGAGAAGGCGAGAAGAGGGTAAACAAATATACTTATTTTATGTTTGTAGAAATTTTCCAAGGAAGATCATGTTTAAGTGATTTTAACATTATTATAAAGATTGTATGAATTAAAATGTAAAACACAAGTATCATTTTTTTATGAATCTACGTTATATCGACCTTGTTCTATTTCATTATATCCAAGTCTGTATCATTATATCGCAGACTTCTTTAGTGTGTCCTTCTTTGGATGGACCCAAAATCCCATACCATGTCCAGCACCCCACCCATTTCCCACTCCCCAAAGGCGAAGAGGGCTAGGTGAAGACAAGGAAGTACTTCTATATAAGTAAGTACACGGATACACACACGCACACCACAGACACATGGGGGGCACTCGGATTTTAGAAATGGTAGAATGGATGCTTCATCCTGAAACCGCATAACACAGGCTCATACAGTCTAGTCATTACAGAAATTGAGGGTCATAGGCCAAAAATACCGGTGCTGTCCATCTGCATCACCACGCACCATATATAGCATTCACTACACGACCACAATAAACAGACAGATGATAGTGTAGCTCAAATCATAATAAGTTAGGCTGGAAAGACAAAACGAACAACATCTAAAAATGAAGTGTATTTCAACCCAGCATTATATCAATTTCTGAGTTTTGGCATTCGAACTATGTGTGTGAATGAAATTGTCAAAATCTACCACATTTGACCGCATAGTAGGTCAGCTGGTCCTCAGAGTAGGATATCGAATTTAAGGACTCAGTATGAGCCGTTAACACTAACTTATCCTGCAAACACCAAGCTTAAGTACCTCTAATAGCTCACCCGGTAATTTAGTCATTAATAACTTTAAGTCCTAAGTGAAAATAAAAGTCTGTGGATTTGCATTTCCCTTCATATAAGAACTGAGGAGGGACTTGCACTTTGAGAGAGTTGTGAAGTGTTTGTTGGTAGCCTGCTTACGGCCTTGGATCTTACTCTCAGAGCTACTGGTTACGTGGCCAAAGGAAAGTGCATCCTCTTTATTAATTACCATAAATTAATGTATGTAGGTGTCACAAACTGTTTGGAGAGTTTCACACTGTAAGATCTTAATGAGATTCAGTGCCCAGTGTCACTGCTTAGGCTGACCTCAGGACCTTTTCACACAAAGACACATTATGAAGTTGAGAAGGACTTTCAGGTCAGCTGGAGGCAACTTTCCACCCAATAACTCTGCAGCTGGATTAAACACACTTGGAGGTCATTGTAACTGTCTTAGGCCCAGAGGGTTACAGTAGTTCTAAATGACTTCACTGATGTCAAAAGCCAGGTGGGTCAAATTTGCACGGTTCTGTATTTTCCAAGCATTGAATCAGTAACTCCCAGAGTCCTACTCCTCAGATTACCAGCTGACAGAGAATAGAATATTTGCTAAAACATTTACCTGAAGCCATACCTTACTTTGAACCTAAGTGTGCCCTGAGATTACCATAATATCCGCCAGATTTCCTCAGTCTCCAGCCAAAATTATGGTCCATTTCCTCTTTTTGCAACTGAGTTGCAAGGAAGAAAATAATTGCTTTGTAAGTAGCTGAGAAGAGACCTCAGGTATGACCAGAGGATGTAATATAACGTGAACTGAGATGTCTGGCATGTTGATATAAAAATGCCTGCTCTACACAGCCTGGAGAATTTAGGATTGTCACAGATAATGAAATTTTATTAATCTGGAAAACAGGTTGGCTACACAGCATCTGTTTCCAGTTGATTCCTGACTCTCACCGAATTTTAGAACTGGCTTGATTGGGATCAAGGGAGCACTTTAAGTTAACCTTTCAAATTGAGAGTGTGTGTGTGTGTGTGTGTGTGTGTGAATTTGTATTTGCATATTACAGTGGTTAAGTCTTTAAATTTAGCTTACATTTTTTTCTACTATCTCTCAGAAGTTTAGCTAAAGCCACTTTCAACCCTATACCAGCTTTATTCTGGACAAACTATCCTCAGCTATTATATTTCTTGTCTGTAACACCTGTCAACTCTAGCTTTACTGTCTAATGGAGAATAAAATGCTTTCCTTATTGATGTGCACTCAGAACTTCTTGAGACTCTGACTGAGGCAGGAGAATGTCTTTAACTCTTCCCCTGGGCTTTATCAATCTGTTTGGTCTACCAATGAAACTTACTCAGCCCCCCTCATCAACTGGGTCTGGCACTACTGTGTTCTTTCAACATTGTAATAAGAAAGAACTGCCAATACACATGAGTAGAATGAGCTATTTGTATGAGTTCCAAAGAAGAGATACACACAATTGTGGAACTGCCAAAAACCCAATGCTATGACCAGATCTAATCTGGGAGGGTAGCAGGTATAAGGGAACCTACCTCAATTCCTCCCTCCCCTGTTTACGGATGCCATCTTTAACGCATCCCAGCTTTCTTTCCATTGCCAGCTCTATGGAGACAGAGCTTGATTGATTGATTGATTTTGCTCTTTTGTGTGTAGTGGATTTCCAGGAGCCAGAATATTTCCTGACATATTCACATAATATGCATTCTATAAATAATTGTTGAATAAATGGCATGAATGGGTCAGATGCAGCTTTGAAATCTTATGCAACACAATACTGTAGACAGTGAAAATGAAATCTTCCTGCCATCCTTGGATTCTGGGTTCTTGAATGCCGATTTCATTGTGAATATGCCAGGACACGGAATATGAAATCAGCAATTGTTAGCTCACAGAGCACGTATCTCTCATACCTCTCGTGGCTCTGATCTATCCCACATTATGGCTCTAGGGAAACACTAAGGTTGGTGACTCTAAGATAAGACAGCATCTTGCAAATCTAAACAACACAGACATGGTCACGATGTCAGATTCCTGGGACTGCCGTAAGTTTCCACCGACTGCAGATGGCTTCTAAAAAATAGAAATGTGTGCTGTCTCATCTCTGGCAGTTAGGTATCTGAGATCAAGATGTCTACAGTACCGTTCTGTCTGTGAAGGCTCTAAGAGAGAACGCTGCCTTGCCTCCCCTCCAGCTTCTGGGGGTACCACGTATTCCTTGGCTTGTGGCAACAGAACTCCAGTCTCTGCTCCCGTCATCACAGCCTCCTTCCCTGCATGTGTCTTTGTGTCCCAGTCTCCCTTTCCTTTCTCTTCTACCGACACCAGTCTTTGGACTTAGGAATCACCCAAATCCAGTAAGACTTCATCTTAACCTGATTATGTCTACAAAACCCTACTTCCAAATAAGGCCACACTCATGGGTAGTAGGGGTTATGATTGGAACATAACTTTTGGGGAACAGAGTTCAACCCACTCCAGTCACTGCATTCATGGAGTTCACAGCTGAGAGTAAAGTTACAGATAAGTAGACAGAAAATTATGACTAGGTGATGTGTTTTCATAAAGGAAGTAAAGGACGTTACGAGGGCAACTAAAAGAAGTCCTTAGCCAGATTGCCTAAGGGGCTCCAAATTGCACACAGTAGCACATAACAGAAATCTGATGCAGTGGTTTAACTAAATAGAAACTGATTCATATTATATAACAAGAAATTGGAAATAGGCAATTCACATCCAGTGCCACTGTTCAGAAAGTCATTGAGAACCCAGGTTCCCTCTGGTTTCCTTTCTTTCCATTGTGGCTTTTGTTCTCAGAGCTACATAATGTTGGCTTCAATGCCAGACATCAAGTCTGCATTACAGGTAAAAAGGGAAAGAGAAGGGAAAGAAGCACTAGTGGGCTGAGTCTGACCCTTTACATCCTGGAGGCCCCACCCGGTAGACTTATAATTCATTGGCCTGGACTGAGTCACGTAGCCATTCATACTTTCAGAAAGACTAAGAAGGTGAGTATTACTAACTGGGAACACACTGGTCTTTGCAAAATTGGAGTTCTATTGGTGATGTACAAGTGGGGAGGGCAGCTAGTAGATTCTGCCAAAGAAACTGTCCCGATGATAGAGAAATGCCAAACTGAGACTCAAAGGATAAATAAGGGTCTCTCGGGGCTGAGAGCTGGGAGGGGTTTTCCAGACAGAGGGCAGGGAATATTTATATAGATCTGGAAATAAGTGCCAAGAAAGAAAAGATGAAAGGCTTTAAATATGTCTGAACTGCAGGAAGTGAGGTAGGAAGTCACACTAAAAGATGAGTCTAGGGAGGAAAGCAGTGGTCAAATCATAAAAGGTCTTGTAACCCATATGGATCATGTCAGGCTTTTGGATACAATTAAAAACCAACTTTGGCAGAAATTTTAAGCAGCAAATGAAAGTATGAAAGTGTTCTTGAGTAGCTCGCGGAATTTTTCAGACCTAAAGGACGTATAGAGCTGCTCTGTCAGGAGGAAAGTCCAAACTGGGATGCAGAACTGATCATCGATGCTGCCACTCTGCCACCACGGCTAAGCATCGACCCCAGCAGACTGAAGAGACTGCCGACGAAACTTCTGCTTCCGGGGCCTGAGAATCCCCCCTCCCGGAACTTTTCTTGTTATCCACAACTGTGTCACCTCTCAATTCCAACTCTTTGAAAGAGGTCTTGATGGATGAGGCTGTCATGTGCCTAAATTCTAGCTTGCAAGGAAGCTAAATACTTGGCATGTTGTACTTCTGACACAAGAAGGGCCTCTTTCTCTCACCAGAAACTCCCCCTGCTGTGGGAAGAAGATTCACATGCTGGGCAACTACAATGGCCAAGGGACTCTGTGAGGTAACAGAAAGGGCAGGAGTATGTGAGAGAAAGGAAGAAGACTGTGGTCAAGAAGCGGGATGTTTGAATTTGAGATGAGGAACCGAAGTGATCCTGAGGTTTGGAGAGGGTCCTGTTCTCAGGGAATGCCTTCGAACGAGGAGATGGTGTCAATACTGAGACCAGAAACTGGGTGTTCTGGGTGATGCCAGCCTGCCTCATGGAATGAGACAAATAACTACGCTACTTCGTCTCTCTGTGCCTGATTAACACACAACAAGAAGAAAACCTGCATTATTGGGTGAGAAGAGACCAGGAGTAACCCCTCACCAGTTCTGCTGCTGGGCCCAAAGCAGCAGACATTTACTCCCTGTGGCAGGACAAATGGTCAGTACTCCATCTCTGTTCTTGTCCCCAGAGTTGTCACAAACCCAACTGGCCAGTGGGGAAAACGAAGCAGCAGGACTGAGTGAGTTGCCGGGGACATAACCCAGATCACACCTCCCCAGCTTTTCTCTCAGAGCAGCATCTGTATCTCGCATGAGTTCATGAGGATTTATTACCATGGTACTTTCCTCCCTCTGCCCCTAAGGAACTGAAGTCTCTAAATCCCACTAAGATTAAGCCCCAGCTCCAGTTGCAGGAAGACATAAATAATGAAAATCTCTAGATCTTCTCCTTTCCACCTTCCACCAAATCATAAGAAAGCGACCTGGATATTAACTTTCAGGCCCCGCAGCTTTTCCTGCTTAACAGTAAGCAAATGCTGCAAAGCAGGTCAAAGGGGCCCAGTGCTCCAGGGTTACCGCATGGAGGAGCACCTGCAGAAGAGGTCACGGGGTTGCCCCACTGACCACACAGATTGCCTTGGTGTAGTCACTTGGCCCCTGTGGGACACTCAGGAGGCCTGGAAGTTCCTGTACTCTCTAGGGGAGGCAGATGGAGTTGCAAAGGTTTGGGGCTAAAATAAGAGGCTGCTGCAAAAGACATTGTGAATGAGAGGGCATGTGCGAAGGACTAGGACTCCAAGAGTGGGAAGGGGGAGCTCGCCTTCCTGAATGGCCAGACTGAACCAGTTGCAGCACGAGGGTCAACGGTGCGGGGAAGGAGGAGAAGAGGTGCCACAGCAGAGAGAAGTGAGGATGCAATGGACGGCCAGCGGATCGAAGACTCCACAGAGACACAGTTTCCCTTCAGATACCAGAACTCCATCGCTTCATCTTGGGTGGGAAAAACAAGTCATCCAGAAGAGGCCATTTTTTAAACCCTTCTTTCTTTGCTATTGAACATTAAGAAAAGAGACGCTTTAAATTGAAGGAAACTAAAATCCTAATGACTAGCAAGTCTTTTCCCAGGTGGTGGGGATCTCATAAAGAAAATCAATTCAGCCATAGGAAATAAAGAGGCTGCTTTTTTGGTGTACGTTTAGAGTGAGTAAATTTAAGATGCAAATATATTTTGCATTAAAAATTATTTTCGTGGATTTATTTCATGCCTAGTGCTTTTGGTTTTTATTTGTAGATGGCACCAAATTTATTTTTCCCCATGTTTATGCTCGTTTGTATGACTTGATTATCTCTTAATAATGTTAACTTGAGAAAGTATCAGTTATATGACGCCAGGCTGACCACTTATCATCACTCCCAGCATCATTTCTAAAGTGATGCTAGTAAATATCCGGAAAGATGTTTTAGCCAAAGCCATGGTCAGGAATCCCTAAAGCCAGAGACAGAACAGTATCACTCTTTGCCTCCTCATTTCCTATTCTTCACCATTGTTCCCAAACACTTGAAACATTTTTAAATGGAAGCTCTAAGGAAAATTATAAACACATTTCAAAAATATCATTTCTTGGCTCGCCCCTTTTCTATACTTAGTCTGAACGACTACCCATGTGGGTATCCCTTGAGACGATCTTCATATCCGTGGTAAATTAGTCCAACTTCCAATAGACAAGAAGATAATTATGCAGTTTGATACCTTCCTTTCCTTTCTTATCCTGTCAAGCACGCACCACACACTCTGACAACACATCCTCCTGCATATACTCTTCACAGTTGTCTCAAAATAATTGGACAGCACTTGTCTTAATGTAGAAAGAAACACTTCTGATGCCAGTCGTGATGTGGACAGCTAAAAAAAGTCTATTCTCAGGGTCCTTTTAATTATGTCCAAAGAGCTCAGCTAGACTTCAGTTCTCTATTTCCTTCACAGTTGTTGATCGAGTAACTGGAAGATCAATGTGTCAAAAAAAAAAAAAAAAAGAAGAAGAAGTTTTCAGTCTTAGCAAACTCAAAAGACTACTTTTTACGTTTAATAAGGCAAACATGCACAAAGTCTGATGGTAATTTGCCGGACTCCTTTAATCTAGGTGGGCTACGTATTTTATCAGTTTAATGAGTTTTTGTTTGTTTTTGTTTTTAGCTTACATCAGGTGATAGAGATTTAGAGGTAGAAAGAGGTAGAGAGAGAGATAGAGATAGGCACCCAGAGACACGATTTGAGGACCTCTAGACTCTGCCGTGTGTGTGTGTGTGTGTGTGTGTGTGTGTGTGTGTGTGTGTGTGTGTGGGGTCCGTTCCTTTCTTCTTTTTACTTTCCTAATTGATAAACCAACCCAGGTTAAGTAGTGCCTCTTTATAAAATAGTTACTTGGGATAATTCAGCAACCACCTTCACAATTTGCTTTCACAGACATTATTACCAGCATTACTCCCACAGTAGTCACCGTTCGATTCTGACCCAGAGTGCTTGCACGGCCAGTGACGGTGTTGAGTGTCCTAGACTGGTGGTGCAGGCCGCGTATGCTCTCAGTGCCACTTCTGGGCTATTTTAAGAGATGTTCGCACAAAAATCTGCATGTCCTTTTAGCCTAGTCGACGTTCTCCCATCATTTCTTTGGTAGGTGAGAATATTCATTTTCTCTCACCAATTTGAGTCACGTACCCAGGTTGCAAGTACCAGATTGGAATATATAATCAAGGGTTCTAAAGTGAGTAGAAAGGGTATCAGAGAAGATGAGATAGTGGGAGGGGAGAAAGGCTTGTTGATTTTCCTCATCAAGCACATCTTGTAAGGTGGCACCTTTAGACACGAAATTGGAGGTAATAACTAGGCTAGAAGGCAGTAGGATCCAGAGAACTTGTGCTCCGCAGGGACACAAAACAAATGTTTAAATACCTATTTCCATGCCCCGGATTCACACTGCTCTTTTAAGCATTTCTTTTTTAAGCAGTTATATAAGTATATTTTCCAGATAACTGATTACTTTAGGCAATCAGATATATCACTTTTTTCCTTTTTTTAAAAAAGATTTTTATTTATTTATTTATTTGAGAGCAAGAGAGAGCACAAGCAGGGGGAAGGAGCAGAGGGAGAGGGAGGGCAGGCTCCCCACTGAGCAGGGAGCCGGATGCAGGACTCGATCCCCGGACCCTGGGGTCATGACCTGAGCTGAAGGCAGACGCTTAACCAACTGAGCCATACAGGCACCCCCTCACTTTTTTCTTAATAAAGTTAAATCATGAATATTTTCTGAAAGTTCACTATATTTATGATTTTTACTGCAATTTGCCTTATCAAAATAAAGTCATTAATCCCCCTCTCATCCTCTTATCTCTGAATAAATGAGTGTATTATCTATCCTAAAAACATCCTAACAGAATCAATAGTATAAATATTTGCTTGAGTCTTTGCTGTGAAAAACTAATAGAATTTTTAAAAAGTACATTTTATGCTTCATTTTACCTTACTAAATTTATGTATTTTACATATTATACCTCAATTGAAATGCAGCCTATTTGATACAGAATGCATATTGGCCAAATTATAGGATTGAGATACAAAATGAAAATTATCCAGTTATTTGTTTCTAGTCTTCTTGCCACACTCAGCTCTTGGTTTTCTGCATTATCATTTTTTGGAAGAACAATAGTTCCTATTATGGGTCAAGGTAAACCTTCACATTCTTTTACTCTTTGCTGTTTTCGCTGGTTAATTATTTGAGTGTGGTTGCAGACAGTGTGCTTGCTAACATACCTATGCCTAGTCATTAAGAAACTACAGATTAACGTCAAGTAGAAGCAATATTCTGTCTTGTTTCCAACATCTTAATTTATTCAGTAAGAAAGTACTCACTGAATACTTCCCGCACGTCATGAGCATGACAGGTGACAATGATGTATTAGGAAGCTGTCTTCACACTCCAGAAACCATAAAATAAATCCTGACATTGGAGTTAAAGCTCAAGTTAGCCGCTGGATAGCTAGGTGACCGCAGAAAGGCTTCACTGCTTACCTATTAAGTAGGGGGGTAATGACTGCTCCACAGGATTATTGATAGAACCAATGAACACATGAAGTAGTACATAGGGCATGATTGGGGGTGATAATAAAGGAGGTGAGAAGTGAAATGAGATGCTCGTTGGGCGTAACTATGGGAACAGAACAGTAGTAGAAAACAAAGAAGTAAAAAGTGAGCACTGGGAACGATCCGCACAGAGTGGGATATCTGTCTACGGAACCCGGGCCAAGTTCCCAAGTCACCTGGGGGGAGACTGCATTTAGAAGCCTACATACTGAGGAGCCTGGGTGGCACAGCGGTTAAGCGTCTGCCTTCGGCTCAGGGCGTGATCCCGGCGTTATGGGATCGAGCCCCACATCAGGCTCCTCCGCTGTGAGCCTGCTTCTTCCTCTCCCACTCCCCCTGCTTGTGTTCCCTCTCTCGCTGGCTGTCTCCATCTCTGTCGAATAAATAAATAAAATCTTTAAAAAAAAAAAAAAAAGAAGAAGAAGAAGCCTACATACTGAAACCTGCCTATTGCAGTCTCCCCCCGGGTGACACGGAGACCTCATCTCTATAGTGGATTTGAAAGCTCAGAGGTCCATGTTGACCAAAGAACTCATATTGTTGGTGGTTGTTTCTGGATTTGATTGTCTGTTTTATTAAATTACCAGCCAATCAATTTAGATACACTAGTTCAATGGAGGTCCTTGAAAGTGTGCATATTGAGCATATTATATTTTTTTTTACTTATTTCACTTAGCATTATTTTTTTATTTTATTAAGTTTTTTGTTTTAATTGCAGGATAGTTGACGTTATATTAGTTTCAGGTATACAGATTGGTAATTAAACAGTTCTGTCATTGCTCAGTGCTCATCATGGTGAGTGTATTCTTTAATCCCCATCATCTACTTCCCCATCTCTCCACCCACCGCCCCTCCAGTAACCATCTGTTCTCTATAGTCAAGAGTCTGTTTCTTGGTTTGTCTCTCTTTTTTTCCTCCTTTGTTCCCTTGTTTTGTTTCTTAAATTCCACATATGAGTGAAGATATTTTTGGAGAAAGTTGCTGTGAAGGTAGTCTTTGAAATCTATTTGATTATTGAAAGAAGATTCGGTGAGTAGCTACCATTTGCCAGACACCTTTATGTCCTATGGAGGTAGAGGAAAATAATAATAAATTATAAGAGGAAAAATACAGCTGAGGCCTAAAGGAAGAATAACAGCCTACAAGGCAAAGAGGGAGGCAAGTGCGCTCCAGGCAGCGGGAGAAGCATATACAGCTCCTCCAAGGTGAGGAAGAGCAGAGCTCTAGGGGACAACAGTGCGGGGGCGGGGGGGTGCTGGGCTTATCAGAAGAGGCTGGAAAATTGAGAAGCCCCCAGAACAAGCAGACAATTTTAAGTTATCGTTCCAGAGTTTGCATTTTGTCCTGAGGCTTTGGAAAGACATTAGTGGTTTTAAGTATACAAGATACCATGATAAGATTTGCAGGAAAAAAAGTTGACTCTGTCTACAGGGCAGAGTATGGGTTGCAGGTTATTAAGGCAAGAGTTAGAACAGTTAGGAAACTCATGGGGGAGTCCAGGCAGAGAAATTTGGTGGCCTGGACTAGGGTAGTACAATGGAAATGGGAGGAAGGGGATAAATATAGAAGCCAGGTGCAGAGAAATCCAGGTTGAACCCTAGTAAACTGTTTAAATCATTATGGATAAGGAACACAGGAAGAGTCTGTCTGGAGTAGTCAGGGGTGGAAGAAAGATGAGGTCAATTCTGGACAGGGTTGACTTTTTAGTGCCTGCAATATAGCTAAGTTTATATGTCTTACAGACCATGTATCAATGGATCTGGTACTCCAACAAGTAGGCTGAACTGGAGATAAAAATATGAAATTATTGACATTTAACGGGAATTGACATTGTGTGGACGGATGAGATCACCCAGAGAAAGTGAGAGAATATCCCGAGAATGAACTTTGAGCACCAATTACATGTATGAAATCAGCACGAAGAAGACAAAGTGGTTAAAGAGGTAGAAAGAAAAACAGGCTCTGTGGTGCCACAGAAACCAAGAGAAGAGGGGATTTTAGAAAGGACAGGGTGGTCTACACTGTCAAGTTTCACAGAGAAGTGATCATTGACCTTTTGAAAGGTGTTTGGGTGGAACGGAACAGGCATAAGTCAAATTAGAATAGAGCAGATTCGAGAGGGTGTGGGGCAAAGCAAGGTGGTGGGAATACCTCGTGGAAGAGCTTTGGTCATGATGGGGAAACATTAATTAGGGCAGTAGTTAGAGAGGGGCCAGATTTTAGACCACAAGTAGCTGCCCCAAGGACAAACCTGCCACTGCCGCTGAATTCATTGGAGCTAACGGACACTTTTCAGTGTTTCCAGGAGAGAGGCTACACTGACATTGGCATGTGGAGAGAAAGAGTTCTCAACCAGAAAAAAAGGAACATGTATGGAAGAAGCATTGGAAGGCTGTTGGGATCATTCACATCATTTTTTTTTAATAAGCCAAAAAAGGCAAATAGACTTACATTTTGATTAGTGCCCTCTCTGTCTGGCTCTCTCTGGCTCTTTTCTCTGTCTTTCTCTCTCTGTCTCTCTCCCTTTCCCTCCTTTTTCTCTTCCTTTCCTATATATTGTATTTAATGGTGGTTGTTAGTCTAGCAAAAAAGGAACTCATCAGAAGAAATCGTCAGTAACCGTCATGAACCATAGCATTGCCCTGTTTCCATAGTCTTGATATCCAATCCTTATTTGTCACATTCTGCACAATGGCTCCTCTTTGTTTGATAAATCACACGTACTGTGAATCTACAAAAACCACAGGGCCAAATGACAGGTAGTTCTAATTGAGCTAAGAGCTTTCTTTCAGATCCTTTAAATGCAGCTTTCAGAATACTTCCTAAATATGCTGTTATTTGATTTGGAGCCCAAGAAAGCTAGTTGAAAGCTAGTTTAAAATTCTCTATTGCCCCCTCACATAATCTAAAAAAGGAGGTTGGGCCCCGTCATTGATGGAGCTGATTATTGCCCTCTTGGAGTCCAGTAAGAAACAGGGTATTGTAAGTGAGACTGTTTGTATTCATTTTTCACAGCAGCAATATTTCAACCTCATCATAGTCCTAGAACTTCAGGAACAGCCCTTTGCCCTTAACATTCACTCACCTTTGGAACAAAGCATCTTTTCTTATAAGGAAATATGTGTAAGATACTTACTTTCAAAATGAACTCAAGCAATTTTCTCTCATCTGGAGAATACATGATAAGGTAAATAAGTGGGGGAAAAAACTTCTAAAAAACTTCCAGTGGAGGCATATGTCTTCTGGAAGTTATGGAAAGGATTTAAGTTAATGGTTAAAAACTGCCTGCTCATGTCTGAAGGGGAAGTAATAAAATATCGTACCAATAAAAAGTAATAATCACAGTCACTGTGGATCTACAAAATCTTATTAAATATCCCTTGACAACAATTTCGAAAAAACTCGAAGTAATTATCAAGCCTCATTTTAAATTAAAACCTGGCCCTGCCGCCTCACGTCACTCTTGCGCACACATGGTAACAAAAGAGACTTATGATGGCTTTGTGTATATTGCGGCAGAGTTAGCTGGCTGGCCAACCTTATGATATAATCTCCTTCCACTGCAATTTAATTAAAACAGTGAAAGATCTGACCTTTGCTGGAGATTTTCTTATCCACAACACTAAAAATATCCCCTAGAAGCAATCTGTCAATATGATCTTTCAAGCAGGAGACACTACTGGAGAAGAAGAGAGAGGAAATGAGAAAAACCAGAACCCACAAAGGTTAGCACATAGTTAGTTGTCGTGAAACCAGAGTCACAAGGTTTCTATAAGGAGCATAACCCACCTAATTACCTGAAGCCATGAGTGAAACCCCCCCCACCTGGTGTCCCCATATAATAAGGGCATGGTCAATGAGAATTGCCCACCATCCCCACCCCCCTCTTCTGGGAATTATCCTTGGTCTGTTTTGGTTTGGATGACACTTAGAGGCTTGAGAGCCTTCATTTATAGATACTCATGGTAAGTCTTCCCGTCCCATAACCCCTAGAATTCTGTGCATTCTGTAGCAAGATTTTAAAATGAAGAAGGAATCCCTCTTTATTGATGGTAACAGGTGATCCCTACACACTCTGTTCTGATGATTGAAAATGTTCTTGCCTAGTCAGAGGATAAATATTATTTATCTTCATTGCTCTCGTGAGAAAGGAAATTTTCTCTTTTTCGCCATGGGAATGTGGGCTTCCAGTTTGAAATATAACCTGAAGGATAAAGAATGGAAATACTGGAGAGAAGTAGGGTACAACTCAAGGAAAATGGGGCTCATGATGAGCTTGAAGTCCTGCTAATCATGCTGATCATTCAGTAGAGAATAGTAACAAAACAAAAAAATTGCCCAGATTTGAGGTCAGACAGACCTGGAGTCGACTTCTTCACTACTTCCTAGTCACCACTTCTGGGGAATGACACTAGACACATCTAAGCCCCTAGCTCAGCCTATAAAATGGCAACAATATTGATTTTCTAGACTTGTCAGGATAATCCAGATAGCTTTAATATATCTATCAAATGATACGTATTTGTTGTTTAATAATAAGTAGAAGCCACTATCAACAGTCAGGAAAATAAAAATATCATTAAAGAAATTATGGGTCAAGATAGGAAGCCACAGATTCCCCAGTGAAACGTAAACTTAAGTTAGATTCTAATGAACAAACTCCTATTGTCAACCAAATGAATCAATCAGTACACTTCAGTCAATAAAACTACCTAGTGCTTTAATTATCCATTCTTTAATTAGTGTCCCATGCCAAGTGTGCATTTGGAAAACTGAGATGAATCTCAGGCATGGGCAAAGGCTAAGAGAAACTGTTTTATTCATATACGTACCCAGAGGTGATCTTCGCATCTTTAACAATCAGTATGAAACAAGTCTCAACCAATAAGAATGGGTGTTGATGATAGATAAGAGAGCCGTGTCAGGGTATACTGGGTGATTATCAATCCCATACTTCTCTGTAAGGTCTAGGATTAACCTTTGTATATAGTAAGCACTCCATTAATATTTATTGAATTGAATTTGTACTATATTAACCTGGTCATTCAAAAGTGATGGTAAGTAGGGAAAAAAGTTGAATTAACAATGATAAATTTGAGGATGTATAAAAGAATCATCCTGACTTTTTCCCCATGAAGATTTTTCAATTTTTGTGGATCAGTGTGGGTACGTGTTTTTCTGACTTAAATTTGATCTTTCATTACTTTGAATTAAAAAAAAAAATTTAGATACTTTAAACAATAAACTTATCTTTATTGACTGATCATTAAAATTCATTTTTATCTAGATTCATCCCAAAGAATATAAAACAGCTCTATCTTGATTTATAGTTTATAAGGAGCTTTATCAGGATTCTTGGGGTGAACTTGAAAAATGAACAAGCAAGTCCAAAATCAGACAATTAGCAGACTCAAGACTCATACCTAAAGCCTATGATTTCAAGTCCAGTACTATGCTCTCTCTGCACCATCAGCCTCTTGGCTGCCTACTTGAAGGCAATGCCAGGCTTTATTTTGGGCAGACTCAAGTCTTAATGACATCTAATTCTCTTAGTGCTGCATCCATCTGCTTAAGCTCCAAACTTGAGCAGCTGGGGTAGCACCTGTCTACATGCATGCTTAGTAAGTCAATACATGTGATTGTGAGGACTCTTGTCAGTTTTTTTACATTACTAGCACTCTCTGATTCCCCAAAGAGGCTGGAATTTCTCTGATCCTTTTCCTCTCTTAGGCCTTGGTCACCATTACCAATAGCTGTGCTCACCATCACAACTGTTGTTTGCTTAACACATACCCATTGTCGCTCTTAAGCACACCTTCAGCCCAGTTTAATGATTTAGTGTGAATAAGCTGGAGTTGTCAGAAAAGTGCAAGCCATCACAATTTCAGTTGTGACGAAACATATATACTTTGCTCTCCTACATCTGTGTTGAAATCAAGTAAAAACTTTAATAATTATGTTCAGCAGAGGCATCTGGAAGATGTGTTGATACTTGTTGGCAGCAGACACCAGATGGGTTATTCAATCTGGAACAGATGGTAAATTGATATTAAATAATGATAAGCCTGGACTTTTCCACCATTCATGATTCTTATTTTCTATTGATAAGTTTACCATTTTGGTTTAACTCGGTTTTCTAAATTCCTCTTTCTACTCCATATGGTTTTAAGAGGAAAAGAGGAGAAATTTACTCTTTGATCAGAGAATATCTCAAGCCTTCAAGATACCCTGGGGTTGAAAACTGAACTCCAATGAGCTCATGATATTATGGTAGAGCTAAGAGGTTCATCATTTTTTTTATGGCCACAAATCTAGGATTTTTCTATCCCTACTCTGTTAATTAATGTTCCTCTCTTCTCTCCCCTTGTTGCTCCCCCTATTCTGTACTGTCAACTAAATTCCTTGGGGGAACTCTTTGCAAAGGAAAACCACCAAACAGTAATAAAATATACTTTTATTAAAAGCTGCATAAACATCCAATATCCAAATGTAGCTCTTTCCAAAGGCAGGGGTGAAGTAAACAAGCTAGAGGGAAGTCCCGAATGGGACTTCCACCACTTCTGAAATGGAAATCTCGAGCTACGTGCCTGGAATAAGGAAACCGAGGCAAGAAAGGAAAGTTTTCTGGTTCTGTAGATCTTTCACCTCATCTTAAGCGAAATGGTCACAAGGTCACTGACGATAGGCTGTGGGTCCACTTAGTGTCATGGATGAAAGAGCGAGAGCCAAATTGGTGACATACATGGACAGCACAAACACTGTCACATTAATGCTGCCCAAGTGGACCAATCAAATCATCAACCTCTCTTCCCTGGAGATGGGGAAGAATTTAGGAAGGGGTAGAATTTGTGTAGAAAGAAAAGATGGTATCTGCCCCCATGGAGTGATATTCCAGGGTTCTAGAAAGTTACCACCCCATCCATAATTCTGACAACTCCTTAATGTCTAGAATTCTACTAATACAATCTGTTCACTTTTATTTTAGAAATTTTATAGCTAATAAAATATAATTTAAAAATGATCAAAGCTGATTTGGTGGCCTGAAGAAGAGAATAAGGAGAAAATGGGTACGACAAATGGGAGTACCCGGAGATTGGGGGAGAAGAGACATCCAAATCTAAACAGTTCAAAACTAGGATCATTGAAAAGGATCATGTTTGGCTTTGGGCTGGCCTCAGAAGTCAGACAAGGTGTAGCAGATTCTCCTTAGTAATCATCGTACCAGCTGTTTAACTTCATTGACTATCCATAGTGGAATGAGATTATCAGTGAGCTTGTTTCATGGCGCAGGGAGCGAACCCAGAGAGAGTGCTTCTTCTCCCCTTTCTGTATTTAAAATAGACCACTGAGGACTGATGAAGCATCCTCATTTAAGAACTATCCATCTTACCAATCACTGGGAATAAGCCAAGAGTGTACTAGAACTAAAAGTTAAGATTTCCTTTTGATCTCTTGCATTCTCTTCCATGTTTTTACCCCTCTAATTTTACCTAGAAACAGCTGCAGAAGTAAGATGGGTGGTTCCTAGGACCACTGCAGAACACCTCTAGACTTCTAGAGAAGTCTAAAATAAATAATATTTATGAAATTAAATAAGAAAAATATCTACTAGATCAAGGCAGAGGTATAAAAAGCTATCACAAAGATAGACAACATCTCCAAAGATGGGAGAGAGATAACTAAAGATGCCATCATGTCTTCTGTCAAAGTCAAGGAAAGATGGGAGCGGAGTGCCCGTGGGAATCCAGGGTCTTGCAGTGGTGATGTACAGTCCCAGAAGTATGGTCTTAGGAAGGGAGGAGCACTCCTTCTCAATGCAGGAGTAACCCATGCTCCTGAGAAAAAGGTAGCCAGCTCTCTGAATTCCTAGGTCAAGGAACAATTGTCATCTGCTATTGCAGACTCCTGAGAATACACTCCAGACAAAGACACTATTGTAAGGTAGGATTCGGGTTCAGATCCATCTGTGATTGTCTACCTTAATGAGTAGAACCAAACCATGCATAGACCTAGACAAACAAGATTTTTCAAATTGTGTTCCTAGGGTTTTGACAGTTATCTCATGGGCTTCCTCAGGGAGTGTAAGAAAGTTGAGCAGGCAGAGCTTCCCCCTCTACCCCATCAAATTCCCATCAGAGAAGCTCACTTTCATCTGTATATGCTCTGGTGTTCTATGTAAGATCTCTTGGAGACAGATTCTGCCACTAAAAAAATGTAAAAAACTCACTGACATTGATAAAGTCGACCCTTACAGTCTGCTCCTTGGATTCTTCCCTAGGGTGCTACCTTGGTCCCCAGGTGGCCTCCAGTGGAAGTCCCTTGGTATCTTATAGCTATGACATGGACCTCTAAGACATTCCCCAAGGAAACAAAAACACAAGGACATAAAGTCTCAGAAATTAGCCTTCCAAAAAGTAGGCATATTGTGCAGAAGGTAGAGATTTTTTACTTCTTAACCCTTTCCATTGAAGAGCAACCTATAGCTCTTGACTAGGAGTGGATCCCTTCCTCCAAAGGAGCATTGGAAAGTATGCAAGGCTGCTTTGGGCTGTTATAATGATTGTGGAGTATCATTGTAATTCTTAGTAGGGGCCAGAAATGCTAAACTTCTGTAATATGTGGGACAGTTCTGTATAACGAAGCTGTACCTTTCCACCCTAATGCGAGCACCCGTGACATACTCTCCAACATAGCAAAATCACAGGGCACGCCTAGAATTCTTCTCAGAGTTTAGAGATTATAGATATTTGTCTTTTATATAAATAGGTACATCACGCTGTCAACACATAAGAATATGAAACATATAATGGAATCACCATTTGCCAATTCCATACTTTCTGAATATCATTTGGAAGCCCATATGGATCTGCTGATGACTGTTCCATTCCCCACATCCGTTATTGTCTCACTGTAAAGTAACACATTAGCCATCTGGTTCTTAGATATTGGTATATCACGAACTTGGGTTAATGTGAGTTGGTCTATGAGACAGATCTATTCTCAGACACTAATGGAACCAGGCCTTAGATCCTATAGACCAAGGGACTCCTAGATCACAGATAACTCACAAAGTTTAAGCCACTTTGGAGTGCTCTGGATAGTCTGTTGGCCTCTCCTTGTGACATCCCTAACTTAACATGAACCTCCTTTCAAACTATAGTATAAACATTTCTCTTGAAGAAAGTACTTAAACAAGAGCAGATTCAAAATTTAATTCTGGAGTATGACTTTTGAAAGCATACGAATGAAACTCAATTTATATCCTGTCATTGTTGTGAATCAGGATGGCATCAGAATACAGCACTGACCACATAACGTTAAACGAGGATTGAGGTGTATGACATTATATGTCAGGAACAAAAATGCAAATACTTTTATGTAAGATTTTTCTCCAGCATTCCACTCACCATTAATAACCTTCTCCTTTTTGCTTTTATGTAACTTATGAGGATTTTATACAATATGACTAACTCATAAAATGTTAATAAAATTGGACACATGGCTAAAAATATCATCTGTTACTGTAATTATAAAGGCAACTTTATGCTTCAGAGCTGAACCAAGTGGGATTGGAAAAACAGTCTCTTGGAGAAAAGTTATCTGTTTGCTAATGTAGTGTTTATGGGAAGGATTGCCCTTAATTTAATAAGCCAACCCAGGGTGGAAGTGAGTGTAAAAGATTTGGAGGATTTTAGTCCCTTTTCCTGGGAATTCAGTGTTCTGTGACATATAAAACTTAGATATTTCTTCCTGCATGGTAAGAAATCATTACCAGCATGTAGTTATCCAGAATAAAAAAGCAACAGTCAAAAAACAGGATTTGTAAAATGTATACTGATGAACCGTACTTCTCCCATTTTCTTATTTTTGTTACATCCTACAGCATATTACCAATGCGAAAACATTACAAGACCCAAAATAACAACCTAATAATAACTGCCATTTTTTGAATGTTGGATATGAACATGGCACTTTTGCCAAACGCTTTGCAGATCGCAGAGTGTCTGGTAAGATGTAATAGTTCTTTTAATCCAAAGAAGCCTGCAGAGAGGTGTTTCCAGATGGAGGTAGCAGGTCCCTTAGCGTAGATCTTTGTTGGAGAAGGCTCCATTTCCTAGATTTTTGAAGTTATGCAAATGTACAGAGAGTGAATGGTAACCATTTTTTTTGTGGGGGGGCGGGGAAGATGCAGCAAAACCTTCTGTGACCTGAAAAAGGCTTTTCCTCCATCCCTGGCACTATGAAAGTTTAGTAAATTTACCTAGAAAATAATGTTCCTATGGGGAGAAATAAGAACAGGACCTCAAACTCTCCTTTTGAGGTTTAACCCTATATGAACTTCTACAGTGACTGGAAATGGCACAAACTGAGATTTTTCAGGTAGGAAAAGACACCAAGGACCCCAAAGAGCAGTTTGGCTTGAAAGAAGGGGGCATGGAGTGGCAACCTGGATTCAATATCAGACCTGGCCACCTCTGTACAGACTTGACCTCAGAAGAACTTAATCATGCCCAATAACTGGATTCAGAAAACTCCTGGAAAACCCCTTTAGTTTATATGGTACGTGCTCAGCTCTCCGAAGCCGTTTGTATGGATTGAGTAAGGGAATGAGAGGTTTTGTGAGCATAATTACAAACACTTGTCCTGCCTTTGGAAATATTGATCTAGGTTTCAACAGAGACTCATAGGCACAACAATTTCTGTCCTGCTTTTAAGCCAGACTGAAGCAGATCTGAGGGTAAGGAGTAACTTGGGTTCAGTTTTAGTGAGGTCGAGCCCCTCTTCTTCCATGCGTAAAGAAACTTCTAATGGCACCAGCATTGCCATTGGCACATGTCCAACAACACCCCAGAGAATAACGTCTTCATTGATTACAAAGGGAATGGTTCTGCTGATGATGCAGATTGCGTATAATTCACTAAATTTCCAAAATTACATAATATCATACATGCACAGACGCACCACAGAAATCTGTAATAAGAAAAGGAGTAGTAATTACTTCAGGGTCTCTTGGATGCACCATGTGTTAGGTCAACACGATCACATGTGAGTCATGGCTGGTAGTGGACATCAGACACTAGACTCAGTTTGCATATTTCCCTTCTCCCTTCCAGCCTGATCCCCTTTGCCAAGCCTACCAACAACAACAGTGTCTAGGGAACGTGGACCCTCCTGTCTGCTGACAGTTTGTGATATCACTAGATAATAGGTCCCCACAGCCTGTTCAGGATGCCCCCCTCTCTTCACACAGCTGGGCTTTGAGGTGGCATTTCTGTGACATAAAGACAGAGGCAATTAAACTGACAGTGGCTTATTAGTGCCACTTAGCTCAGGAACGATGAAGTTGAGGCCCTGAATAAGAGAGAATCTACTTCTTTGAGATGGACTTGATGACCTCCAGAGGTCACTTCCATGTCACTTCAGACGGTAATGAAGAAGAAAACACAGCTGCAGATCAGACTTCGTGAGCTATGACATCTAAACGTGTGTGCTCTCTGGCACTTTAGCTGTAAGACAGAGCTGAGTCCTCACACAGCCCACCACTGGTGAGCGCCCGATAAATAGTGCCGAGTGATTATTAACTCCCCCTGCAATGGCTTTCCATTGCTCTTGGGACAAAGCTCAAAATACCTAACATGATCTATTATGCTCTGTCTTCTCTCGGCCCATTCACCATTCTGGTCTTCTATCTTCCCATCCTCCCATCTGCTATACACAGAGATCGTAACAGGCCACTATCCAAATGATTCGTATATTCAGTAAATCTCAACCACAGTGCTAGCAGAGGGGTGTGTGTGTGTGTGTGTGTGCGCGTGCGTGCGTGCACGCGTGCGTGTGCATGCATATGTGTCCTTGTGCACGTATAAATTGACAATTGACTTACTGATCCAAAATGCATATGAAATGCAAAAGACCAGAAATAGCAAGTTGGAGCGGGTCTTGAAAAAGCAGCGGTCACTATCTACCCACTATCAGGGCACATTATAAAGTAATAGCAACAGTGTGGCACCGGCATACTCATATACAGATAGGTAATGGAACCGAAAGAGGGAGACCCAGATATATACGGATGTGAAAGATGACAAAAATCACGCTGCAGGGCAGTGGGGGAAAGAGCGTCACGACACAAGTGTTACTAAGTTAGTTGCATAGCCAAACAGGGACAAGATGACCCAGAACCCGTACCTCAAATGATACAACTATAGTTATACAACAAACTATACGAAAACCAATTTCCAGAGCGACTGTAGATCTAAATCTGAAGTGAAAAACAATAAAAACTTTTAGAGGAAAACATGGGAGATTATTTTGGGGTAAACAAAAATTCCTTAAGTAGGATACAAGAAGTGCCAGCTGCTAAAAAACAAAACCAAAACACGTCTGTTTATCAAAGAACGCCATTAAGGTAGTAAAAAGGCGAGCTGCTCAGTGGGAAATATTTGCAATACAAATGCCTGACAAAAGACTCCTTTGTATCAAGAATATATGACTTCTAGTAACACAATAAGAAAAACATACACAAAACAAGAGAAAAATGAGTAAGAGATTCAGACACTTTAAAAAGAGAATATGGAAACATATGGAAAGGTACTCAACCTTCATAGTCATCAAAGATACATAAATTAAAATTATAATGTGAGGTCACTACACGCTCGCCAGAAGGGCTAAAATTCCAAAGACGATGATACCAAATCCTGTTGAGAATGCGGCACAACTTGGACTTTTCTGTAGATGAGAATGTAGATAGAAAACAACAAGGCTGGGACCTGGTTGGCAATATTTATTTAAATCTTTGGATTTAAACTGATTCTGTGTAAGACCCATGACATTGTCGTTCCGTTCGTAGGTGCACGCTCAACAGGAATACATCTGTAGGACACGTGCATAAGAATATTCACAGCCGCACCAAATAATCGCAAATTGAAAACAACCCAAATGTCTATCAACAGCCGAGTGGATAAATAAATGGTATTATAATCATACAGTGGAACAAGGTGCAACAAAGATGAATAAACTACAACTACATAAAACAAAGTGAATGAGCCTCATGGTGTTGAGAGAGAGAAGCCAGGCACAGAATAGTGCATACTATACATTGCAGTTGCTAGAAAGTTCTGAAACAGGCGAAACTGACGTAGCAGGACTGAGTACCTCCGGAGGGGCTGGGAACTCAGAGCAGGCGCAGGGCTGTCTGGGGGGCGGGTAACATCTCACTATTGGTTACACGGGTGTGTCCAGTTTATGAAAAATCACCGAGCTACACATTTGATTTGTGCCCTTTATGTATGTGATGCTTGAATAAAATAATTCACTTTTTAAAAATGCCATTTGGGAAGGAATGCTCAAAGCTGTTCCTTATTCTTGTTTGAGGGAGGCCCCTACTCTCTTCAAGTGCCGCCATGAGAAGCTGCAGGAAAGCCCTATTTAAAAGAAAAATAAATAAATAAAGAGATCCCTGGAGAGTGATAATTGTTAAAGTTGGGTCCCGGGTACATGTGATTTCATTATATTCTAATTTTGTATGTGTTTTAAATTTTCCATATATGTGCAATTTTTCTAAAAATCTATGGAATATAAATTCTGATTTGCATCCAAATCAAATCAGCAACCGCTGCAGTCTCTTCCTCCTCTAATATGTTAGTTAGCCCCCTACAGACACATGGTCACCGAAGCTTTGTACTCATGCAGGTCACGCAGGAAAGCTCTCCTCCTGGTCACTTGAAGAGGGAACTCTTGTGTATTCTGTTTTCTCTCCTTGGAAATAAAGACGTTCACTATTTTCTCTTGTCAAGATACCCGCCAGCCAATTACACTCTTTTCTATCCTAGTGTCACTACCTTAATGAATGACTGAATGACGAATATAAACTTCAGCGGAGAGCACAATAGGGAAGGAAATAACTAAAGAATATGAGCCGAGAAGAGGAGACTAGATGTCTGGCTAATGAGAGGCCCTAAGCCAAATCAACCGAAAAGGAAATGATTAATTATGGAAGTGTAGCAGTAGAGATGCCCTGAGCAGTTCAGTGAAGTGGGATGACGTAGGTTAGGGAACAAGATAACAGGCCAATTGATTCAGGAGTGGGTAAGATATATTTTTAAATCTGTATCTCACATACAGATGGCCCTCTTGATATATATATATCTCAAGATCTATATATATCTATATATCTATATTTATAGATATCATATATTGATATTAATATATCAATAATTCTTTAAAAGGTCAATAAAGCTGATGTCACCAACATCCCAGATTCTTTCCACCTTAGATAAAAGCTACAGATAATTTTATTTTCTATATATCTAAATATTCTTCCTAAATTAGGGGGTAGAACCAGAGCTCTGCAAAAACTGATTTATTTTTAAAAACCATGGAGAAAATAGTCACCATTCAAGAAGTCACACACCCCTACATGTAAAAATACCTAACTCTGAGTTAGTTTTACTTCAAAATCACCATTTTTATATACCTTTTATACCATTTTTATACCATTTTTACTTATCTTCAGGGTTGAACTTTAGTTTTTCTCCTCCTCAGCCTGGAGGAAGTTCTGTGCCCTTCTAGGTATGAAATAAAGTGAAGTTTTCCTTTGTCTTTCAATATAATTCTACTACCCATCTTGCCTCTTCACCAGAGAGAGAAAAAGGAAAAGTGGGCTTATGTCCTCACTAACTAAATCACAACTCTCTGGTTGGAAGCTGGGTAAGCAGCAAAAAATAAACCCTCAATGTAGCCCAGTCCCTTGGAAATTCTAAACCAGTGTGTATCCCCACCCACCCCAAGCCTCATGCTGCCTTCACGACGAGCCCCTGGTTTGCAATATAGCAGCGTGGAGGTTTAATGATGTCATACAGGAAGTAGCAGAGAGTCCATGTTTCTTTGTAATGGGGAAATTCGTTGAAGTTAACCAAGAAAAAAAGTCAAAATAGAAAACATGCCTCCTCTTCCTCTTTCAGCTGTGTCTGGACTTCTAATCACTCATGTGTAGAGTTAGAGGACAGCGAAGGATTGGGGCAGTCCAAGAACAATAAGGCCACACAAAGAGGCTGAACCATGGCCAAGAGAATAAGAAAGTAGCCTCAGGTTTTCTTCAAGGATACGGGGCTCCCTTGTAGCAGGACAGTACAAGGGTAATGGTGACTGGTGCTAGGCAGTTTTCAGCATACATTGAGCACTCATCCTTATCCATACTTGGAAGAGATCCAGAATAAGTAATCACATGAGTTGGGGTTGAGATTTATCTTTTTCTGAAAATAGTGAGACTCCTAATAAAAACACATAGTGGAACAGAGAAGAATCTGGACAAGAATCAAACCAGAAGTAGTCCTTTTAATTACACCCATTAAAACTTTTTAGCCACTTCCTTAGTGTGGAAAAATTGGGTGAAATTAGTGTCAAAATGAACATCAACTCCTTTATAGATATTATGCTTTTCTTTATATAAGTACTTCAACTGTATAACACGGTCACAAGGAGTTTCAATCTACAGTGAGTTCTCACACATTCTGAGCTTCTTGGTTTTAGTGCCGTAGGCAGAAGAGTACTGGTCTATAATTGGCATCAACAACAGGATCTAGATGTAGCTGGTTCCAGAACTGACGTCATCAACAACGTAGATTCTTTCCCCCTGTGCTCCCATCCTCAGCATATCGCCGATTTTCCTCTTCAAGCTTGTCCCCTTAGGGTCACAGGATGGTGATCTCAGTTTCAGGCATCACTTCTGTATAAAATTGTATCTCAACACAGGATGGCCAATTTGTCCTCATGTGTCTCTGTTTCTTAGAAGTTTTTCTAAGAATCTCTTAAAGGCCCTGCCATATGTCATTGGTCAGAACAAAGGCATATGGCTAAGTGTCAAGCTAATCGCTGGCGACGAGAATGGGATTATGATCCTTGGTCTAGACTAGTCATGATTTATCCCTTGGCACTGGGCCACCTTCCTTATGTGCCATGCCTCTTAATATCTAGATAAAACTAGGGTTTTATTAACATAAGTGAAGAGAAGATCAGCTGTTGGAATGGCAACAAACGCCTTCTGCCTCAATTCATAAATTTCTATATTAAGAAACCCCCCAGGTATTATTACCAGTAGATATTGGGACGAGGTATATAAATGTTATCTATGGAATGACAGTCCTGTTTCCCAGGGTGTGGCAACCAATACATAGCAGTGTGTAAGCAAATCTTTTCTGAGTAGCTATTATGTTATAATGAGGTACAATGATGAAGTTAGTCAACTCTCAAGGAATTTGCAATCTACCAGAGTCTTGAGGTATAGTAAAGGTTTTGGTCAGCAAGAAATCAGTAAGATGAGGCAAATAAAAAAATGCACAAAATAGAATTCGCTATGATGAGAAAGCTTATAGTCTAGGTGGGGGGGTGGGATTAATGCTAGCAAATCAATTAGAGAATATTTAGGTAAAGCAGAAATAGTGGATTAGGTTGTTTTGGAATGATACATTGAAAGATATTTAACTTATTTGGAGAGCCTTTGGAAGTTTTTGAGTACAGTCATGACATGACCAGATCTCTCTGTTGGAAGGAAAACATGATGGCTGGGACATGAGAAAAAAAAAAAAAAATACTGAGTCTAGCAGAGCCACTATAGCAGCTATTAAATGTGTAACTTACAAAGCACTATAACGTAAACTTGGGTTGTGATAGTGGATATGGGATGGCTTCTCGGCCTTTAGGCTAAGATCAAACTTGGGAGTGGTTATAGAAATAGAGGATGGGAGAGAAATTGATTTTAAAGGAACAATGGTCAGAGTTTCAGCAAAAGGCAGAAATTAAGATGAATCCAGTAACTAGAGCCCAGATGACAAGAATACTTAAAAGTCCTCCAAGGGAAGCAGTGGTCCCAGGTACTGGATCTGACCTGAGCTCTTGAGAATGAGCAGCATGGAATGGGGTGGAATGAGTTTCAGAGTGTGATACCAGGTCTAAACAAAAAGAAACTTAACAAAGTCATAACTAAAATGAAGTCAGGTAAAATACCTAACTGAACTGTCAACCTGAAAATTTAGGCAGAGAGGCTAGATCCAGATAAAAGCCACCAGCCAGACCCCAGAGTTATCAGACAGGGCAAGAGGCCACTGAATGTGAAGGCCTGGGGTAAATGTACACTGCAAACCTCACACAGTAAGAACCAAACTTCAGTACGTCAGTAACACACTAAATTTACAGGGACTAAACTCTTCACTTAAAAGATAAATATTAGAACTATAAATTTTTTAAAAATCATATCTATGAACCAGAGACATGCCTGAAAGATAGGTATGGGCAAGGCATAAACCAATCAAAAGAGCACAGGTGCAAAAAATTAAAAATAGAGCTGTATGGTCTATCAATTCCACTTTTGGATACATATCTCAAGGAAATGAAATCACTATTTCAAAGAGCTATCTATCCCCCCTTATTCACGGCAACATTATTCCCAATAGCCAAGACGGAAACAACCTAAGTGTCCAATGACAGATGAATGGATAAAGAAAATGTATTATTTACACACAATGGAATATTATTCAGCCATTTAAAAAAAAAAAGAGGAACCCTGCCATTTGTAACACCATGGAGGGACCTTGAGGGCATTATGCTAAGTGAATTAAGTCAGAGAAAGACAAATACTGTATGATCTCACATGTGAAAGCTAAAAAAATAAGACTCATAAAAGCAGAATAGATTGGTGGTTGCCAGGCACTGAGGGGTGGGGGAAACGAGATGTCAGTTAAAGGGTACAAACTTCCAGCTACAAGTTGAATAAGTCCTGGGTTATAATGTGCAACATGGTGACTACAGTTAATAATACTGTTGTATATTTGAAAGTTGCTAAGAGAGTAGATCTTAAATATTCTCACTACACACACACACACACACACACACACACACAAATGGTAACTATTTGAGGTGATGGATACGTTAACCTCATTGCAATCGTTTTATAGTGTATGCATATCACATCATCACGTGGTACACCTTAAACTTACGCAATGTTATGTGTCAATTATAGCTCAATAAAGCTGGGGAAAGAAAGAGGAAAAAAAAACAAAAGAACACTTGTGTAACAACATCAATATCTGACAAAATTTATTTTAAGGCCCAAAAGCATTACTAGGAATAAAAACAGTAACCACATAATCATAATAGGTTTAACTCACTGGAAAGACATAAAAATACTTAAAATAGCCATAAAAATACAAAAAAAATATGCCAGAATTAAATTGTTTTCTATACATGTTAAATGAATACCAAAAATTGGTTTAATGTGTAACCACCCAGTTAACATAATATTAAAGAAGAAATGAACAAATCCTCCATCGGGGTAGGAAACGTTAATACAATCTTTCATTAATTTTCTAAGACAAAACCATCAGTAAGGACTTAGGAGATTTGGAAAAACACACTTAGCAAGATTGATCTCATAATCCCACCGTGTATATTTAACCTTTTCTTTCCCACAGTTCCATAGAACAAATCCTATTCTTCAACTCCCTGACTGTCCCCGCCCCAACCAAGAAAAACAGCGCAGAATTCTACATTCTTGCCTTGACTCCCATTGCTGTCCAGCCTCCAAAGGAATGGAGTATCTTGACATGTATTGTCATTTATTTTTCTCTGGTTCTTTTCTCTTTGTTCACATTATTTGGACTAGGTTATAAACAGATTGATGTCAGAAATATGGTTCTAAATTTAGCAGGATCTGAGCCCAGGACTGAGCTCACAGCAGTATTTGGTTTTGTTTTTAATTAAAGAAACGTAACTTTAAGAACTTCCTTCATGTTCATTAAATCCCTTTATTTAAAGATCAAATAAATTTCTTTCCTTTTTCTGTCTGCATGCTTTATAATATAACTGCAGCATAATTCTTCATTCCTCCTCGATTGATAGTTTTGATTTGTTCCCAGGTTCTCTGCTACCCAACATGCTGGTGCTTTTTATCTCTGTAGAGTAAGGGGGGGGTTAGGGGGTCTTTTTTTTTTTTTTCCCTTTAAAAGTTAGTTCTTCATGGTCTTACGGAAGGGCTGTTGTAATCTACATTCCCACTGTAATACGGCGACCGGCCTGCTCTCTGCCCTTGGGGTTCCAGCATACATTTTAACGCTTGTCAATCTAAAATATGAAAACCGGTATGTAGTTGCTTTCTTCACATTTCCAGAGTCGGCAGAGGGGCTGAGTCTTTCATACATGGACTCTAATTTATATGTCCTTGTCTGTGAGTTGTCTGTTTATATTCTTTGCCCATTTTCCATTTTTTGTCTCCGAAATGCCTGTCCGCAGTATATTCTCCATGTGAGGCAGAAGGGGGGGGGGCAGCACAAACGCTCTCTGGCCTGTATTATTAGAGCTTTGCCTCCAACCTCCCTTTCACTTTGGCTCTGAAGACATGGTTCCATCTCTCTGGGAAGGTGAATGCTCCCATTTAAAAGAGAGAGAGAGAGAGAGAAAAGAAAGGAGGAGAAAAGCACTTCCCCACATCACATAATCCTCTTTGCTCTCCGTGAAGCCTGCTGCTGCCGCACAATTCATGTGGGATTTCTATTCCGGCAACCAAAGAGCACGGCATAAAACCCACCTGCAGAGACCCCGCAGTCTGGAGTGCCAATGTTCGGGAACCATCCGCTTAATGTCGTGCTGCTCTATTGAAACACGTGGACTCCTTCCGATAGTCTCACTTGAGGGAATAGAAGCCCCAGGGGTAGCAGCCCAACGACACAGCTCCCGCCCTCCCCGAACCATGCTTTTATCCCACCTCTCCCAACACTTGCACAATATTTGTCCTTTCTTCCTCTGCCCTGCACCCCACTTTTCGCATTTCACAGGAGCGCCTCACTCCCATTCCTAACATTAATGAGCTTCAAGCTGGTTTTTAAAAGGTAGGAAACAAATGGAAAAGAAAGCTCATCTTGCCAGCCAATATGCCTGCAGCAGGCTTTCCCACCGAGAGCGAAGAGTGAGTCTCGAGGCTGCAGGGAGGCTGACACGCGGGGCAGGAGGCAGCTGTCTGCCTTTATTAAAATGCCACCTTGACCCGCGTCTGATTTCTTTGAGGGCCGGTTGCCAATAGCTCAAATGCAGGACCCATGACACATGCTCTTCTGCTTTTTGTCCACGAGCCCCCTCAGCATGCGGCCGCAGGGAGATGAAAACCACGCTGCCCCCCCCCCCTCCCCCCCCCCGCCCCCCTCCGGCTGGCCCATCAGCTTCTCTAGCAAGGCTTCAGCGGCACATCCAGTTCAGCACACTTATTGTCTCTTCTCATTTCCCATGCGTGGTGGCAGTTTATCCTCGATCCTGTCAAAAAGTCCTCCAGAGACTCCCCCAAGAGGATGACACGGATGTGCTTGCATATTTCCACCCACGCAGAGACCAGCTGGAAATGTCGGATGGTAGCTGTGTTTGAGCAAATATTAATTTCTCCATGAGCAGATTTTAAATTTAAATCATATCCTAAGAATATAGTTTGGGTTTAGGAAACTTCTTTTTCTTTAATCTAATTTGTATTTTTTTCTTTAATCTTCAAGGAAGATGACTCCCTAAACAGTTTCTTTCCCTTCCTGCTTTTAAGAGCTTTATTGAGGTATAACGTACCCATTACCCTCCTCCATTTTAAGTGTACAGTTTGAAGAGTTTGGTAAAGACACACAGGGCTGGGCAGCCATCACCACAACCTAGTTTGAGAACAGTCGTGTTCCCTCAAAACTTCCATCTTGCTGCTTGTAGTCAGTCCCTGCTCCCACTTCCAGCCCAGGCAACAGCCCATCTGCTTTACGTCTCTATAGTTTGCCTTTTCTAGAAATTTCATGTCAATGGAATCACACAATATGTGGTCCTGTGTGTCCAGCTTCTTTGACTTAGCATAATGTTTTTGCAGTTCATCCACACTGTTGTGTGTATATCCTATGAGCTCTTTGATGGCAGGGAAACTTTATATGGATCCCGGGAGTCTAGAACAGTGCCAGATGCATAGTAGATGTCCAGTAACTATTTATCAAATGACTAAAGTACATAGCATAATACCTGGAGAGATTATTTGTTTATTCATTCATTCAATCTTCTGTTTAATATTTATCGAGCACCTACTATATGTTCGTCAAGGGCTAAGCTGAGCTACCAAGTATGAGGGTAGCTGACTAAAACAACAAGTCAGAATGAAACCGTGAAACCTTGAATCACTTCCTGTGCCAGTATAAGCAAGAAGCTTCACTAGAGAAAACACCACTTTCCTCACTGTTCCATTTTCCCCCATGGAATGACATCAGTGAGGGTTAGATAGATCCTCACAGACATGGAATGTTGTCTCAGTAACAAGAGAGCCCTTGCCAAGAGATTCCTGCCATCTTACGGACCTGGTGGCCACAGGGCTGGGAGCGGGGGTGGGCAGAGGTGAAAAAGCTAGAAGTGAAGAAGTACTGAGTACTGAGTAGAGTAGAGAAAAGCAGAGTCGTCAAGTTTTCTCTCCCCTCCCTTCACTGGGAGGTCTCTGGTGAGGCCCCTGAGAATGCCTCTGCCTCAGGGCCCCACAAATAAAGAGGCCTGCAAATAGAGATGGGCTGGCTAGGAATACAGGTGTGTGTAAGAGCATGACCGGAGGGCCAGGGGGCCTGTGTCCTAGCCACCGCTCCCGTCAGAGAATGCAGCGTATGGCTGTGCACCAAGACCCACATGGGGAGGACAACTTGTCTCCATCAGGCCTGCCAGGTAGAGCCTTTGCCTATGGTTGGGCCGGAAAAATCACACACAGGTTTTGGGCTAGGAGCCAATCTCCTCAAAGTTGCTTTTAGAGTGGATATGGTCTCTGTCCTCAAAAAAAAGCATGTGGACTGTTAAGTAGGCAGGCCGTAAACAAGTAAACAAATAATACACAATTGGCAAATGATGATGAAGGCCCTGGTGTCTGTCTGGGGTGGCGGCGGTGGGGGGGAGGGTTAGGGAGGTGGGAGCAGGGATCAGAATTCAGAGAGAGAGGATAGCAGGATGTCCCTGCATTAGCCTGGGGGCTCAGGCTGGCCCCCTCAGAGGAGCTGTCCGAGCTAAGGACCGAGTATGGGAAGGAGCCAGCCGCACTGAGCTCAGGGAGGAGGGATTGGAAGAGATCAAGCACACAAGCTAAATAAATGTCTGTTCGATCCTCCCTTTGTTACATCAGGCTTTAACTAATTATAGAGGCTGTGCTGAGGGAGCAACGAGACTTCTGCTGAGCCTCATCCAAATCTGTGTAACCGTCCGCCACTTTATAAAAATGTATTCTTTGATGTACAAAATTAGTGCATCCAGTAAAATCTATCTGTGGTGATACAGATCTCAAACACACATGAGTCAGATGTTCCTAGTGTCTAAACAGTCTTTTATAAAGTAGGATGAACCCCCATTGTGTAGCTTTATGGAAAGAACCAAAAGAATAGGTTTAGCTAAAACGCCTTGGTATTCTGGATCCCTGTTTGAATATCAGAGACTGGAGATGCTACAGAAAACAGTGGTTACTTTTGACTTTAGGGAGGAGGGATGGGCGTGTGTTTATTTTCCGCCTGTGGAGAGCATTCTGGAAGGTGCCCTGTCCTCCCCAGCCTGTCCTTTGTAAGCCTCTGACACAAAGATCGTTGTTAAGAATGAGCTGGGCCTTCCAGTAATTGTGAAAAGCCATCTACACATCGTGAAAAGCAACTACCAGTTATTGTAAATCTTGGTTTTGCCCAAGGTTATTTATCTTTCTAAAAAAAACCCACTCCCTTTCATGACTATTGTTTACGGTCAGTTCAAAGGAGCCAATCCAGCCAATCCGTTTCATGAAGCCCTAACTTTATGCACCTAAATTTTCAAAACCTTGTTTTTAGAGCTGTCTTTGAATAAGGTTGGCTTGAGGAGGCATTGAACTATTTATATCACTGATTTATTATTTGTTAAAGTAAGGAAATTATGCTGTGAAAGAAGACTAGACTTAGGAGCGAGGCGGACGTGAGTTTTAATCCTGAGTCTACCCCTTCCCAGGCGTGCGACTTCCACTTCCGGTGGGCAGCTTCCTCGCTGCCTGCGCCCTTCCTCCCTTCCTAATTGCATTCCCAGCCTTTCACTGGGACGTCGTGAAGAGGAAAGGTCATCTGTTTAGAGTCCCCGGCACGTAGTGTGTGCTCAGTAAATGGTGGCTATTATCAGTAAAGCGAGTTGCTGTTGCCATGGCTGGGACTCAAAGCATGTGGAATTCAGCGCACTTTCAACTTTGCAACATCAAGTTGAATTTTGGTGAAACCAGGAGATGAGTTTCTGGAACTTTATCAACCCTCTTCTTTCCCCAGGTGTGTGATTAGGAGAATGCAGCTTGGAAAAGAAAAATTCACACAGAGGCCCATGGATGGCTTTGCGGGGTGTCGTAGGGGGTGAGAGGGGCTAGTTGTTGGGCCCAAGGAAGGGAAGTAGCGCAGCTCCCCTCCCCTCCCACCTGGGAAGAATGTTACCTTAGGGCCTTCCTTCTCTGAGGTAGAGGCCTGCACTTACAGAAGGGAATCCTGGCTGAGGTGCGAAAAGTGCAGACTTACCTCAGCCGTCTGGATCGAACTCTGCCTTGTTTGTGCTGTGACCTGGGCTAACTTGTTTACACAATCTGCTTCTCACCCTCCTTGTGGCTAAATAAGGATTTGAGATGATAATATTCTCTACCTTAGAGTGTTGTTTTGACAATTGGGTTAGTTAATAGATGTGCTTAAACGACTCTCAGGCCACAGGTAAATGCTATCATTAGCATTGATTTAAAAGTTCCCTTCAAAATATTCTTTGCCATCGTCATTTTGGAAGTTTGTAAATATGAAATTTAAAGAAAAAAATATTTTAAAGAATCTCTGTCGCACCTTACACAGAGGAGAAATAGCAATTCTAGGGGACAAAGAACCGATCCCATAAGTAGCTGGGAGGGCTGCCATCCTTGGAGGAGAGCTGTGCGGGCCGTGGAGAGGTGACTGAACCATACTTCCTCAAAGCACAACCATGGAGGCACCAGGATTAATTATTGTAAACCACCTGGTGTTTTAAATTCCATTTTAAATTGTCTGGATGTTTATAAAGTCTTAGTTTTTAATTTGTCTTTGAAAAAGTGCTATCTCAATTTTAAAAATCCCCCTGAGCTTTGTGACTCATATCATAAGAAATCTGACCTTTCAGCGGAAGGGGAAAAATCTAAGTTGTTACCTTGACAACAAAAGGTAAGCGGGATGCTTTGAGCTCTGGTGTTTCTGCTATAAATAATCCAGCTTTGGCCAGAACCACAGCCAGAGAAACATTCATGTGAGAATGGAGAGGAATGAGCTGGGTTGGCCATTGGGAGAGTCTGCATTTCAGGGAATTGTTTTAATCACCATTTTTAGGAGTCATTCCCAGAGGCACTTTTGTAGCAATTAACCAATAAACCAATAAGAAGGAATGAATTCAATTTCTAAAAATGGGAATTTACACAAATGAAGACTGATAATGTTTTTTCATGTGAGGGCTTTCTCTATACTTATTTGTACCATTGTCTAAATTGTGTTGTTTTCATCCAAAATATTTATTCTCTAGTTTCCCAACAACCTATAAAATAGAACAAAGGGAAGCTAACAATGAACTTTGGTCCTTCAGTTATAATTTATATGATGTTACCCTGCCCAGTAGCAAGAAAGGAATATCAATAAAGTTGGATAGCTTTTAAGACATTGTGGATTATTAAAAGCGAAAAAAAATCAAAGTCTTCTTTTGGTTAAAAGTAACAAAATACTACTGAATTTTTTTAAAAACAAGCTGTACTCATGGATAGGTCTCAGATTTATGGCTGTGATTATCCTTTTGCTTGCTGACGTAAATTAGTCTTCTGGGAAGTCCAAGTTATTTCTTAATAAGCTTTAATAGTCTGTGAGTCAGAGTAGGTGCTGCTGACAATGAGTCTTGCAGGATTTACTGGATGGCAAGTAAGAAATTGACGGGCACGCCCATCCAGTGGCCTATGAAAATAGTGCCTCAAAATATTTTCTGAATAAGAGCCTTTGCTCCTGAGATTCTATCTGCTTTTCAGTAAATATGCTTTATCCAGGAAGATTTCCTAAAGTTACCTTACAGTTGGGTAAGAATCTCCATGACTATTAATGCTTCTTACTGTTGTAATGGGGTCACCCTCAGACTCGTGTAAACAAAATTGGATAACTTGATTTATTTTTTCCAATCGATCTTGTTTTGTTCTTAAATTCCTACTCTGGAAGACTTGTTGGGGGGGGGGCACTCTAGATTAAGAGACTCTGAAGAGAAACAACAACCAAATGCATCATGTCGCCCTTGATTAAATCCCAGTTCACACAAGCCAACTAAAAATGGCCGTTTGAAAGAAAAATGCTTAAAATGGGCCACGAATTAGACATTCCCTGAAGTGTTTTCTTAATTTCTTAAGATGTTTGTTAATTCTTGTTAATTTCTTAAGATGTGATTATAACAGTGTGGTAATATTAGAAATTGCCTGTATTTCTTGACATGCCTACTGAGGTCCATAGAAACAAAACGACATTCTATCTGGGATTTGCTATAGATTTTTTTTTTTTCAAATAAGAGGATTGATTATAGAGGAAACAAAAGTGACAGACAAAACATCTATAATATGAGTGATAGATATGTATGGGTTCATTACACTCTTCTATTCATGTATATGTTTGAAAATACCGTTTTAAAAGAATCTTTCTAATCTAAAATAGTCTCTCTCTCTCCTCTTTTCCAAGATAGCAGTGTATCCTTTTGGAGTAGGAGCTGGTATGGTATCTCATCCTCATGGCATTCTCTTCTCTGGATCCTTACTGGGTTTGCTTCTGAAGGGTCTATAACCCATGTAATTGAGCCAATCATAGTTGAAGTCTTGCCCATTTGTCTCTTATTTCTGCGTTTGATGGCGCTGCTGATGCTTTGAGGCCTGGCTGTGACCCCCAGTGGGCCCCTGGTTTGGGTAACCCATGCTCTGACTCACAGTTACAGAGCCATAGTTTCCCTTCCACAGTGACCCCTCTTGTCTGGTGAGTTCACCAGCTGATACTTTTAACTATTTCCATATGCCATCCATCATGCCCAGACATGTAGAAACTTCTAGATCCTCTACACTCCATGGAGACTCAATGGAGTAGAAAGGACATTCCATACAATCTCTTAAGCACTTTTCTCAGCCAATTTTATTCTTCTCTCAGTGTCTTCTTAGATGGAGTGGATAGTGCTAACCTCTGGGATTGTCTGAGAAGCATGCAGTTTTCCCAGAATGGGTCTAGAGAAGGCCAAATCAAGGCTTTTGTTCTGAGTCCTTTTCCATGCCCTGAGGCTTGGCTCCTGGTGAGGCAGAGAAACACTACACAGCCCCTTCCTCTTGCCTCTCTCTTCCTTTCCTCCTAGCCTGGTCACCTGGCACAGGAAGGCTTCCCAAAAGGGAATGGCACCTGCAACCCCATGAACCTATCTCATTTGAGTATGTTCCTACTGTTTCCCTCATTAAAATGAAAGCTTCGTGAGCGCAGAGATCTTATCGCTTGTTTACTGCTATATCCCTAGGCCCTAAAGCCATGTTTGGCACACATAGGTGCTCAACATATTGAATAAATAGTCAATGAACAGTCACTGTATACTGTTTTCTATAGCACCTGCTTTGTAAATTGCACATGTATTGGTGGAAATAGTTGATTAATGTCGCTGTCTTCCTCTAAAACTGTTTCTGAAACTTGCCTGATGGAAATGAACTTTAATGCTTGGTAAACGCTCGATTCCCAATTCTTTGCCTGAGATTCCGATTCTGTAGCTCTAGGGTGGAGGTTAGGAATCTGCATTATTACAAGTGCCTCCCACCCCCAAGGGGACTGTTCCCATTAGGGACCTTTGGAAAACACAACTCTAGGACATAAGCTCCACAAGGCAAGGACCTTACCTGGTTTTAGTCCCTGGAACGATCTGGCACATAGCAGAACCTCATTACATTGTTGCTGAATGAGTGAATGACTAACAGGTAGTGCGGAATATATGCTAGCTTCTTTTTGACTTGATGACCTCTATTCAACAACTAGACTGAACTTTTCTATAAAGGTTAGATGGGTTTAATTAGTGAAAAACCATAATTTGACTTTCTAGCATATTATATTTCAGACCTTGTGGGCAGCAATGAGTTTTGTGTGGGTTTGGTTTTGTTTTGTTTTGTTTTGTTTTTTTTACTACCTTATGAACAAGACACACAGAATGTCGCTATCCAGAAATTGATTGCATATTGGTTTTGGCAAAAAGCAGATCAATGAAACAGAATAGAGTGCCCGCCAATAAACCTATACATATATGGTTATATAGTCAATTAATTTACAACAAAAGAGCGAAGAATGTACAATGCAGAAAGGTGCATTGGGAAGCTGGAAGTTACATGCAAAGAATAAAATTTGATCACTATCTCACTCCACTTACAAAAATTTACTCAAAATGGATTAAAAACTTGAACGTAAGACCTAAGACCATAAAATTCCTAGAAGAAAACATAGGTGATAACTTCCTTGCCATTAGTCTTCGTAATATTTTTTGGATCTGACTGTAAGGGCAAGGACAATAAGAACAAATATAAACAAATGGGACAACATCAAACTCAAGAGCTTCGGCACAACTAAGGAAACCATAAACAAAACAAGAAGGCAACCTACTGAATAGGAGACGATATTTGCAAATCATATATCTGATAAGGGGCTAATATCCAAAATATATAAAGAACTCATACAACTCAATAGCAAAAAAAAAAAAAAAAATTAACAATCCAATTTAAAAGTGAGCAGAGGATCTGAAGACATACAGATGGCCAGCAGGCACATGAAAAGATAATATCACTAATCACCAGGGATATGTAAATCATAACCACAATGAGATATTACCTCATACCTGTCAGAATGGCTATCATCAAAAGGACAAGAAATAACAAATCTTGGTGAGGAAGTGGAAAAAAGGAACCCTACTGGACTATTGGTGGGAATGTAAATCGGTGAAATCACTATGGAAAACAGAATAGGGGTTCCTCAAAAAATCAAAATCAGAACTACCGTATGAACTATCAATTCCATTTCTGGGTATCTATCCAAAAGAAAAAGAAAAAAAACACCCAAAAAACAAAAACAGTAATTCAAAAAGATATATGCACCAATATGTGTATCATAGCATTATTTACAATAGTCAAAAGATGAAAACAACCTAAGTATCCAGTAAATAAAAGAATAAAGAAGATAGGGAATATACACACACACACACTCACACACACACAACGGAATACTACTCAGCCATAAAAAAGGAATGCAACCTTGCCATTTGTGACAACATGACAACATGGATGGACCCTGAGGGTATCGCGCCGTGTGTAATAAGTCCAACAGAGAAGGAGAAATACTCCATGATTCACTTACAAGTGGAATCTGAAAAAACAAAACAAAAAAATAAGACAAAACCCAGACTCATAGATACAGAAAACAGAGTGGTAGTTGCCAGAGGAGAAGGGGAGTAGGGGTGTGCAAAATGGGTGAAGGGGATGGAGAGCGACAAACTTTCTGTTATAAAATAATAACTTGTGGTGATGTAATGTCCAGCACAGGGAATACTGTCAATAATAGTGTATTAACTTTGTATGGTGGCAGATGATGGCGATCGGTTTGCAAGGTATACAAATGCTGAATCACTACATGGTGCACAAGAAACTAATAGAATATTGTGTGTCAATAACACGTAAAACAAAATCAGCTGCATTCTCTTCTAAAACTGAAACTTTTTTTAAAAAGTATTTGCTGGGACATCTGGGTGGCTCAGTTGGTTAAGCATCTGCCTTCGGCTCAGGTCATGATCTCAGGGTCCTGGGATCGAGCCCCGGGTCCGGCTCCCTGCTCAGCAGGGAGTCTGCTTCTCTCCCCCTGCCTGCCACTCCCCCTGCTTGTGCTCTCTTTCTGTCTCTCTCTCTGACACTTGAATAAATAAAATCTTTACAAAAATAAAATAAAATAAATAAAAAAGTATTTGCTAAACCATAACAATTAAATCTTCAGTATTAATTATCATGAAAGGAGCAGTAAATATCTTGTCACCTTTTCAGGTATCAGAAACATAAACTAAGAATTTTTTCAATTTTGTTCTGAAAGCATCTGGCAGATAAATAATTAGATGGAATACATAAAAGCTATCATTTCTCTATTATCATTTTGGTATTTCTGTACTTAAGATCCAAATGCGATGACTATGTGAGCAGGGAGGGAGCCGGGAACCACAGAACCATCATAACCATCATTAGACGGGGGGGGGGGGGGGGGGGGGGGGGGTAAGAAAACCTGCTCTGATTCTGACTCACTCAGCTACTTATCCATTGTATGACTTTTGTCAAATCACATCCCCTCTCTGCCTGGTTAGTTTCCTGGAAGGCTAAAAAAAGGTGGGGGTTCAAAAAAGTGGAGGTTCAATTAGTTGATTTCTGGGATTTTTTCCAGCTTTTGTATCTCACAGTTTCTCGTTCTTAGGCAAGGCCTTGCTGTAGGCATGGAGTCACCACAGTGAGCAAAACAAAAAGCTGCCCTTAAGGAACTTACATTCTAGCCACAGGGGACAAGACGAGGAAAAGTAAAGAAGCTAAAATAGGTAGGTAGGTAGGTAGGTAGGTAGGTAGGTAGGTAGATGGATAGATGGAATACTATGGAGAAAAATTAAGCAGGGAATAGAGTATGAGTGTAGTAAATTAAATAGGATGGGCAGAGAAATCTCCGCTGAGATTTGGGTAAAGGCCTGTTGCCCTTTGGCAACTAAGAATTCAGTGATCAAGTCCATCCAGGAAGGCTGTGGCCAGAAGCAGGAAATAAAGCTGGAGACAGTGGGGTACAAATACAAATTCCTGTGAAAGTCCATGGAAAAGTAAACCAGGTGGTTGATGTGGTGGTTAATCACCTCCGCCATGTTGTCATCTAAGATCTGAGACCAGGGTTGCCACCTTGGCTCTCTTCCAAGAGAAAGGGGAAATCTGAATTTTTATGTAAAATATCCTGTTTTTTTTTAAGTGTTAGTTATTATATTAGTTTCCTAGGGCTGCCATAACAAAGTGCCACAAACTGGTGACTTTAAAAAACAGAAATTTATTCCAACACTGTTCTACAGGCTGGAAGGCCAAAATTAAGATGTCAGCAGAGCCATGCTTCCTCTGAGACTGGATAAAATCCTTTTCTGCCTTTTCTTAGCTTCTGGTAGAGGCCAAAAATCTTTGCCGTTCCTTGGCTTCTAGCTGCATCCCTCTGATACGAGCCTCCGTGGTCACTCAGCACTCCTCCCCCTTCTTGGGTCTGTGTCTCTTCTTAGAAGCGCACCAGTCATACTGAATTCAGGGCCCATGCTACCAGTTGACCTCCTCTTAACTAACTACATGTACAGTCACATTCTCAGGTTTGGGGGTGTTGACTGCAACATATATTTTGCAGGGGGGGACACAATATAAGTTATAACAGTTATCAACTAGTATGCATTTTAAAAAATACTGCATTAGCACTCTGTAGGGTAAATAAATCATGTGTAACTCATGGATTATTCATTTGTGAGCTCTGGGCCAGAGATTAGGGAGCCTACCAAAAAGTCTATGAGCTTGATACACAGTGTATTGCCTGCCCAGGTATTTGCTGAAGTAATAAGTGAATGAATGAATGCATGAAAGAATGAATGAATGAGTGATAGCATTTCGTTTATGTTCGCAAATACCTGGAACATATCTGGAAAAGGTATTCTGTTATCTGAGAGAGAGAACCCATCTAGTCAAAACTGTGTTGAATAGTCAATACGTTCTGCGGGTTTCTACTCAAATTTGAACAGAGCTATAAAATATAGTAACTCCCACTCCTGCCCCCAGCGCTCCCCCTCCTCCTTCCTCGGCCGTGATTTCTCTGTATCAGGAGACTTGGGCTTGTGTCTGAGATGCTACCCAGCTACCAATCTGTTTTTTGCTCATTGTTAAATTCCAGTTTTTCTTTCTCTGTGACAGAGATTGTCTGTGGTTTGCCCGATATGCAATCTTCCCCTTCCTTAAAAACAGAATGCCACAGCAAATGTGCTCAACTGGAAAACAGCTTAAAGCCTAGTTAGCCAACAGGAGTAGCTAAATGTAAGTGGTAGTCTTGGGGCAAAAGTTCTGGAAGGCTCTTTATGTCGTGTCCAACTCTCCTGTTTCCTGCTTGAAAGGTGACTGTGGTTACTGGAGCAATAGCAGTCATTCGGGGCCTAAAGCGACGTGAACAGTGAAAGCTACTTACTAAGAACGGGAGCGAAAGATGCAGTGTGGCTTCCTGCTTATCTCTTGAGCCACTGGACCAGCATGGGACAGCTTCCTTCCAGACTTCCTTTATGTGAGAAGAAACCCCTCCCTGGTAAATCATAGCGCAGGTGATATTTCTGTTTTCTCCTAAACCCGCTCCTCCCTTTTCATTTCTGTTCTGTGTTTCGTGGAATGACATTTCCCAGGCTCCCTCTCCTTCTGTCCAGAGTGAGTCAGCCCGTGAGAGGCACTGGTTGAATGCCAGAGGACAAAAGGAGGGAAAAAGCCAGAGAAGGTCTCCTCCTTTCTCCCTGCTTCAGGAGACACTCTGGCAATGGGTGAGTGACTAACCTGCACCAGACAACCGTCTCCCTACACAGAAAATTCCTCCTTCTGCCAAGCGGCCCCAGCTCATCCTGTGCTTCCTCATCTCCTCCTCTGGCAGTGCTAGGGGCTTTCTCCTGCGGCTATTCAGCAGGTTTCCTCACTGAATCCCGTTCACTTCTCAGCTCTCTCATCATCTGTGTAGGAAATTCTTGAATAAAATGTCCTCTTTCTGAAATATGTAGACTGCTTTCTCTTTTCTGCATGGATCCTGAATGATCCAGCTACTCAGTTTTGCAGAAGCGAGGGGATCTTTGTTCCTCCCAGCAGAGCACAATGTCCGACGGCGAGATCTCCCTTCAGAATTCATGGACACAGCAGAGGGAAACTGCCACGTCCTAGAAGCCTATCCACATGCCAGTTAGGACAGCACATCGTGAGTGTTTACTGCTACTGGTAGCCAGACTTCAACCTTCCCTGAGTTTTCCGAACCAATTTAAGACACAAAACTAAAAAGCATCTCGTCTTCTCTTTGCTGGCCAGTGTGTAGCATGTGCCCTTTTTAATCATCTCTCTGTCAAAGACTTGCCTTGGAGCGAGCCGACAATCCAACGCACATCCTTCTTCCCAGGTTTTGCCCCATGGACTACGTGGAAGGTGGGACCCTCTGATCTCTCCACGGTCTTCCTGTGTTCTGCTCTTTGAGATAACCCATTCCTGGAGCGTTTCCTCCACGTGTGCAAGCAGCAGTTCAGAATCTTTCTCTGGCCCTTGATCAGGAGCCTCCACACGTCATCAGCTTGAGCTCTGAGAGCACAGGAGTCATGGCTTTCCTGCTTCTGTGGGGCTAGCGGTGGGGGCCGGATTTGTCGGTGATGGCTTCCATCACCTCTCCCAGCATTTCCCTCGTACGCTTTCCATCCTGCCAAGAACTAATTCACCCTTCCTTAAATTCTGCATTGGATGACACAGGGTCCGTAGCGCCCATCCCTCCACCTTCTGGAAAATCTGTGGGATCATACTGAGAAGCCTTCACATTAAAGCGTAGTTTCAGATTTTTATTAAGACCATAGCCATTCTCTTGCCTCGTAGCCCCACAGAGAAAATTTCAGTGCCTGATCACACCTGCCCTTTGATGTTCCTCTTCGTGAGAGGACACGCCAAGTACACCGACAGCTCAAGCTGGGTCTGCACATAATTCGTCCGGTGGTGCAGCAGTTCTGGTTTATTCCGCTCCCATGGCCGGCTCCCCTACTGTAGTGTACCAACGGCGCCCCCTCCCAGACTCGTGAGATGTAATCCACCGCGAGAACGAACCCAAGTTTACCGCAGGTGATCACAACATGCAAAGTGTTCAGAGGATAGTTCAAACACTCATTTATTCTTGCTAGGGAGGGTGCCTTTCAGCCCACACAGAAGGGACCAGGCGTTTACAGTGGAAAGTTCTTTTTTCTTTTGTACCCTCTGCCCTGTCCTCCGAGTATCTTTGTTGCCCCTGTGACCAGGGCAGCAAGATCTGTCCCTGTTTCTAGTCCAAGAAAACAGAGCAAAATGCTTAACTTCTTCAGTGTGTAGCACCTACATAAGGCTCCTTCTGCTAATATCAGTCACTTCTCGAAGCATAACTTCAGTGTCTCCGTGTTTTAGCAGACATCCCCTCCCCTTCAAGGGCAAGAACGGGTGACAGCAGACACCACCCTGGTACAGAAGAGATAAGCAATGGATTAATTTTATAATAATGGAGAAAAACCAATAAAGTTAATTTTTGAAAAAGTCCTAGGGAAAATAGAATTGAAATAAACCAAGATGGATAATTTCAAAGGATTTCTCAGAACGATCCTTATAATTAAGTGGCCTTTTTTCCTTTAATCTTTCTCTAATTGTTGTTTTATAAATAATATTCTTCAAGATAAACAAAGACAGAGAAATGTTCAGTGTAGCCCAAGCCTGTCAATGATGAAACAGAGCTTGTGAGAAATGCTTCACGTAAGAGTCAAGTTGTAAAAGAATTATCTGTGAAGAAAGAAGCTTCTCCTAACATGGTGAATGTGCATTTTAGGGGGAAAAACAATCTTGTACATATTCTTTTTACAAAAGCAATTATATTTCTTCACATAGAAATTGTTGCAAGGGATGTGCAAATGCTGTGAACTGAAATGGAAACACCAATATATTACTTCTGTTCCAAACACCTCTGCCTAGCTTCCCAATCTCCCACATTCCTGAATAACATGATGAAACCTTCCAGCTATGTGAAAATAAAAAACGAGATTTGTTCTGAATAATTCTTTATAGTTTTGGCATGTTGTTTGTTCTCTTGCTATGAAGCAAAGAGTTGTGTTGGCCTGGCATCTTTTATCATCTATTCTCCCTTCTCAGGTGGAATGGGGAAAGGACAGACTACTGGTGGTTTCTTACTGGGGTTTAGCAGGACAGTGGGCCCTCACCAACCCAGTTGCTTTGAAAAATAAATGTAACTCACTTTTGCCTGCTTTCCAAAACAGAACTCCTTATTTGGTGAAAATGGCAGGGAAAACACCCAAGTAAGAAGAATGCAGATAATTTTTTGACCTTTGGCCACAGTTTATGACTTGACCAGTTCTTTGATGATCGCATGTAAGGACACTCAACTCTAAAGAAACACACTGTTATTTCCAATATACATTTACAATTGGGAAATGAAGCATGATACACCATCCTCACAGTGAACTTGGATGCTTCTGGGGAAGAAAACAGCTCTACTTTGTAGAATCCTAACACATTCATGCTGGAAGTAACCACAACAATGATTCTCTCCAGTCCCTCAATAACATGGAGAAAATTAGGACACCCGGGGCTGTCCTAACTTTAGCGCTAGAAGTCGCACGTGCTGGGAAACCCTCAGGCCTGAGATGGTTGGTCATCATCCTAACATTAGGTCTAGATTTCAGGTCTTGCAATTACTGTTTCAGTGATGTTTGTCTCACATATCTTTGTTTTTGCGGAGATCCTAGCTGTTCTACCACTAAGGACAGCTTGTAGACATGTTTAAGTGCTAATTGTGCACTCCTTACAGATTTAGGGAGTGAAATAAAAATGTGGGTTTTGGTTTCCCCATACAGTTTTTAAAGGATTATTCCCATAGGAGACACGCCCTAAATACTATTTCACTTCTTTCTCTCTCCTGTCTCTCTTTTTATTCCTGGAAAGATGTAGATTTGTGTTGTTACGCATGGCTTAGGCTGATAAATCAAATCAGTAGACATTTCAAATAAACAAACAAAATGAATGTGAGAGGTTATAAGTGTTTGCAAGTGTCACCGTGGAGACCAGAGAATGGCTTGTCACCATGGAGACTTGCATAAACACTGCCTGTAATGATTTCCATGTGGAATCAGATATAGAAGAGATTTGGGAAGGAGGATGTATAAATGGAGCTGGCAGTAAGGGTGGCTGGAGTGAGTTGTGTAAGAAGGCTGGGGGATGCGAAAGTAAGTGGACAGTTTGAAATGTTTCTGCACTCACCATTGCTCCATCAGTGAGCGAGAAAAAGCCTTCAGGGAAAAATCCCCGCATCCTACAATACTACAGACCTGGACGTGATTTCCATCCACTGTCTCACTCTTTTGTTCACACTGGCTATCTGTCACAGTCATTATGACTATTGCTGTACAGGTGTGATGTGATCGTAATGACAGCTAGTCTTTATTAAGTCTTGCCACATCGGTGGGACCGTGATAAACCTTTTATGGTTATTATCGCATTTAATCTGAACATTTATAAGGAAATGTAAATATCCTCATTTTACCAGTGAAGAAAACGATGCATAGAGAAGGTCATACAGCTAAAAAATAGGGAAGATGGGATTCATCTGAGACAGTCTGGTGGCAGAGTCCACATTCTTAAATACTGATCTTCTCTGATGAGAGAAGATAATGTCCTTGCCTTTGAGGCACTTTCAATCTAAATAAGGAAATAAACATAGAAAGAATAACACTAGGGGAGCAATATGTATTTCCAGTACTTATACATATTTTAGTAATTATTTAATCAGAGGGTGATGTCCAAAATGAATCTTTTTTTTTAAAGATTTTATTTATTTATTTATTTGACAGAGATAGAGACAGCCAGTGAGAGAGGGAACACAAGCAGGGGGAGTGGGAGAGGAAGAAGCAGGCTCACAACGGAGGAGCCTGATGTGGGGCTCGATCCCATAACGCCAGGATCACGCCCTGAGCCGAAGGCAGACGCCCAACCGCTGCACCACCCAGGCGCCCAACCGCTGCACCACCCAGGCGCCCCTCCAAAATGAATCTTATCACTTTTCCTCCTTTTTTCTCTGCAGTTATTATATCAGTGGGCTCCTAGTTGCAGAGAAGACAATCCACATTAGCTAGCTAAAAGAGAAAAAGAATACATTAAAGGGTATCCATTTACTCATGGGATATGTGGGAGGGTCAGAGAGTCATACTTGAAAACTACAGAACTCATACCATCTTCCTTCCTATTTCAGGGTTACTAGGTATTAGTATACTAATATAGGGATACTAGATTAGTATACTAATCAGGGATACTAGGTTACTGGGTGGCACAGCGGTTAAGCGTCTGCCTTCGGCTCAGGGCGTGATCCCGGCGTTATGGGATCGAGCCCCACATCAGGCTCCTCCGCTATGAGCCTGCTTCTTCCTCTCCCACTCCCGCTGCTTGTGTTCCCGCTCTCGCTGGCTGTCTCTATCTGTGTTAAATAAATAAATAAAATCTTTAAAAAAAATTTTTTATTTAAATTCCAGTTAGTGAACATACAGTATAATATTAGTTTCAGGCGTACAATATAGTGATTCAACAATTCCATACAACACCTGGTGGTCATCACGACAAGTGCCCTCCTTAATCCTCATCACCTGTTCCACCCATCCCCCCACCCACCTCTCCTCTGGTAACCATCAGTTTGTTCTCTATAGTTAAGAGTCTGTTTCTTGGGTTCCCCCCCCTTCTCTTTTTTCCCCCTTTGCTCTTTTGTTTCTTAAATTCCACATATGAGTGAAATCATATGGTATTTGTCTTTCTCTGATTGACTTATTTCGCTTAGTATAATACTCTCTAGTTCCATCCCTGTCATTGCCAATGGCAAGATCTCATTCTTTTTTATGGCTGAGTAATATTCCATTCTAGATATACCACATCTTCTGTATCCATTCATCAGTCCATGTATACTTGGGCTGTTTCCTTACTTTGGCTATTGTAGACAATGCTGCTATAAACATAGGGATGCCTGTATCCCTTTGAATTAGTATGTTTGTGTTCTTTGGGCAAATACCTAGTAGTGCAATTGCTGGATGATAGGATAGCTCTATTTTTAACTTTTTGAAGAAATTCCGTACTGTTTTCTAGAGTGGCTGCTCCACTTTGTCTTCCCACTAACAGTGTAAGAGGGTTCCCCTTTCTCCACATCCTCACCAACACCTGTTGTTTCCTGTGTTGATGGTTTTAGCCATTCTGACAAGTGTGAGGTGATATCTCATTGTACTTTTGATTTGTGTTTCCCTGATGATGGGTGATGTTGAGCATCTTTTCATACATCTGTTGCCATCTGTATGTCTTCTTTGGAAAAATGTCTATTCGTGTCTTCTGCCCATTTTTAATTGGATTATTTGGTTTTGGGGTGTTGAGTTGTATAAGTTCTTTATACATTTTTAATACTAACCCTTTATTGGATATATCATTTGCAAATAACTTCACCTATTTCATAGATTGCATAATGGTTTTGTTTCCTTTTCTGTGCATGGTGTTACAAGTCTATTTATTTATTTATTTATTTATTTATTTTAAGATTTTTTTTTTTAAATTTATTTATTTGACAGAGATAGAGACAGCCAGCGAGAGAGGGAACACAAGCAGGGGGAGTGGGAGAGGAAGAAGCAGGCTCACAACGGAGGAGCCTGATGTGGGGCTCGATCCCATAACGCCAGGATCACGCCCTGAGCCGAAGGCAGACGCTTAACCGCTGTGCCACCCAGGCGTCCCACAAGTCATTTAAATCAAATGTACCTTCAAATGTGCATTTAATCTTTCAGGTGAATTGACTCAAGGGCTGGACTCGGAATAACACTGGCTTCTCTTTTAAGTTCTAATTCTTCACAGAACACCTGTGGACAACATCCTATGGCCAACGTGTTCTAATTGTTTCAAAGCTTTGGATTCCTAGTGATCCTGGGAAGCTTTGTGTTGGGCCAGTCAACCATCCCTAAGAAAGAGAGATTGTAAGGCTTGCCTGACAGCAAGGATCAACAGAATTTATTATAAACTTAAAGGATGGCTGTGTCAATAATCTTGGATAAAGTCCTTTGATTCAAATCTTGTGAAAGATTCCTTTACAAATTGTTGATACAAACCAAGAGAATTAACCTTTATTTTGCACTGATAGGTACTCAGCAGACAGCAAAGTATACAAGATCTTCTTTTTCTCAGGGGAAGCAGAGGACAATGTAAAACCCACTGAATTTGGACTAAGAACAAAGTTGTTTGGAATATTAAATTTAAAAATATGGATGGGGACTGGCTGGGTGGCTCAGTCGGTTGAGTGTCCAGCTCTTGGTTTCCGCTCAGGTCATGATCTCAAGTTCCTGAGATTAAACCCAGGGTCAGGTGTCTCACTCAGCAGGGAGTCTGCTTCTCTCCCTCTCCCTCTGTCTCTGCCACTCCCCCCACTCATATTCTCTCTCTCTCTCATAAATGAATAAATCTTTTTTTTAAAAAAGAAGTAGGTTATTTGTTTTTAACCCTTTCGATGTTGTCAGTTATGTAAAGGAACAGTTTCCCTTTTCTCATTGATTGCAAATTTGTAGCCAAATTTGAGACCCACCTCTCTTTACCAAGTGCATAGGATTTCATAGCATGATTCTTAACACACCACACACCAAGCTTCATCTCACTTTTTAATCGTTATTTTCTCTTTCTCTCTTCTAAAAACTATTTATGTCTTATCTCACCTTGTTATATGCATCTTTTTGTACTTAAATCCATTTTTGGAAAAAAAAAGTGACAAAACCACTTTGTCACTCCTGTGATAGACCCCAACCATTCTTATATGGCTCCAGAAGTCCCTCCTGGTGCCCTTTTTGAAGGCTCTGTCCTCGAGGCTCCTAAAACCCATCCTCACTGTGACCCAAGTTTTAGGCGGGCTGTGATATTTTTTCTTCAGTGTAACCCATCTGCTTTCATCTTTCAGAGATTTCTCATGATTTCTTGTCCCTAAGAGTATCCCATTCTATTTCCCAGCACTGATTTGGGTTGATTTTACTTGCTGTTTTCTGCTGCTATTTCTAGAGGTGAGAAAGGGAGGATGGAGCATGTGCTCACCCTGCAGTCTTCCCACGGAGTCCCCATTCCCTTTTTCACTCCAGATCTGCATTTCCGACAGGCCTCCGCGCACTCCAACGTGCAACCGGAGACTCAGCTCAGTGTCTGCAATAAACGCTTGACCTCAGCCACCTCCCGGGTGTGTGCACGTGCACATGGCTGTCTAACCAAGGAGGAGAATGCACTGTGGTCTTGCCCCTCTCCCCTCTCTTCCTTAGCACCCAGAATGTCCAAGCCTTTAGTTATTACATCTCCTAAGTACTCAAATCCATCCACTCCTTGTCATCTTTGTATTGTCGTAGCGTAACAGAATCTGGTTTTATCCCTTCAGCGCAATCTCCAAACTCCGTCCAAAATGAGATCTCTAAAGGGCATCACCTTCCTAAAAGTTATTCGGGCTTCCAGTGCCCTAGAAGGTAAATCTCAACCCTTTATACAGCACCTCCTTTAGCACAGTACCGCACAGTACCTCACTTACCTCAGTACTCACTGCTCCTCAGTATTCAAAGTTTATCTTCAGCTAGCCTCCTGTTCTTTCACGCCTCCATGCTTTTGTGTATATTGTTCATTCTACCTGGAAAACTCGTCCTCACCTCAGCCCATCCTTCCTTCTTGCCTTCTTTCATTCTCCAGCAAGTATCTGTGACGCACACGCTGTGTGCAGGCACCATTCCGACACTGAGCAAAAGAGTCATTGCCCTTATTTTAAAAATGTATTTAATTTAACAAACACTTCTGTAGCACTTCCTATGTGCCAGGAACTTCAAAAAGTCCATGAGATTCCTTTCTAGTAGGAGACACACATTAGCCAGATCAGCTCTTCAAGATTCAACTTGGATCCTCTTGGACCCTCCTCTGGATCTCCCAGCACATCCTGCACGGACGATTACCCAAGCGTGTTGATATGGTTGTCTCCGCCATGGGACTGTAAGTTCCCTGAGTGGACTCTTCCTTTGATCTCATGAACGGTGTTGGGCACCTAATAAAGCTCAGTAAGTATTGATGATAAAACAGCCACACTAACCAAATTTGATCTTGTCATTCTGCTGCCTAAAGCCCTTTGATGAGTCGCCACTAAAACTAAAGGCTTGTGTCCAGATTGCTTAGCTTGGCACACGGTGCTTTGCAGGCTGGCCCCAACCTACCCTGGCCTCACCTTCCCCAGTCCCAGTCGAGCTCCTTTTGCCCTCGCCACTCCAAACTATTTCTCATGCTCCCAAAATAATGTTCTCTATCATTTCTCAAGGCCCAATACGAAATGCTCGACCTGACTTGTCAACTTTTAATGAGGTTTCATTTGTTGTTCATGACCAACTCAAAGACCACACATCCACATGTGTTCATATTCACCCGCGTGACTTGTCACTCCTGTAGCCACATAGTCACATAGTTTCATTTATCACATTGTATTGTCATGATCTATTTATGTGTGTCCATCTCCCCTCCCCATACACACTTATGCCATGGGCTTTGGGTTCTTCGAGGGCAAGAACTATATTTTATTAACCTTTGAATTTTCTCCAGTTTCATATGAAACATATCTCAGCTCCTAAAACATAACAGTTGATCAGATCATGTTTGATGGAAGGAATTAATGAATGAATAGGCTTGTGTAAACTTCACTGCACTGTGTAGGACTACTGAGGGAGGACCGAACCTTGGCCTATACAATGTTTCTGCGAAGGTAGAATTCAAGGTCTTATTCTCAAACCGAATTAGAAACCTTTATATTCAAATGCTTTATTGGCTGAATACCTATTCTCCATTTTTCTTATCTTTTTTCCTTATCTTTTTCAAATGTAAAAGATTATTTGTCCTTGAAGTGTTTTGTTCCATTCTAGAAGAATAGTTTGTCATCACTGTCACCTACTTATTACATCGTGTGCATCCCATACATAAGACAGTATTAGTTTCTTGAAGGCAGATCTCTCTCATCCAATTTAAAACGCCTTCAGGTAGTTGTTGAAAAGGACCGTTTTAGCCTCTCAAGCCCGTATCAGTAAACAGGATGTTGCACAATGAAAAACAGCAACAGTCACCTGTAAAAAGCCTTTGAAAAGGTGTAACCTGTGTTTTCCCCAGGCCACGTGAACCTCAGGGTAAACTGGGGTCAGATTAATAGTAATAAAAAGTGTTGCTCTACTCTGACCCCACTTAATATTACACAATCTTAAACTTTTTGCAAAACTTTCTCTTCCCTCCTTAGATATTTTGAGGGATCCTAAGAAATATTTCAAATGTTTCAAAACCCTGAGTCCTCTCAGCATCCGTGGGGTATCAACCGTGCTTCTCCTGGCCTCTTCTCTCGGTTTCTGCAAGTAGCTGCCGTTGATGATGCCCGGCTCTTGCCGTCCAAGTTGCTAATCAAAGGGCAGCTCTGATGCCTTCCCCGGTTCCCGGTGCCCCTGGCCAACCTCTAACCTTCGGCACCACTTCCTGCTCCCTTTTGAGCCATCCTCCTTTTGTGGGTTAGCGGTGCCGTGTGATGATGCCCTGTCTGCTTATGTTCTGCGCCACTGCTGCTCCCGCTGCTCCTTCCACCACCTACGACCACCTACTGCCGCCCACCGCCACCAACTGTCACTCCCCACTGCTCATTACCACCTGCCGCCATATGCCACCACCGATCACCCCTTCTTGCCCCACCATTACTGCTGCTTCTTGACACCCATGGTGAGGCTCTATGGGCCCCAAAGCGGGGTGGAATCTGTTCCCAACCTCACCAAATATTTTAAGGACCATAGTTCTCTCAGTTTGAAATTTCAGATCCTTCTCTCTTCATTGCTTGGGTATGAATACAAACAAGTTATACTGTGGAAACAAGCTAAGCTTCATATTTTCAATATCCCCAGACTCGCCCCTCTAATCCAGTGACCACGTGGCCATACCCAGCTTACGTACCTGACTCGTTCTTTGCTTAGGACGAGCTTAGTCCCAGAGGAGCCCCCGCTGCTTGTGCACACACGTGCCAGGCCAGGCGATGGCCGCATCTGAGACACTCAAGCTAACTTCCCTTCCCCAAAGACACGCAAATACATCCATATGTACATACAGGTTCTTATTGAAAATACCAGAGAAAACTCAAAACTTCTGTGTTTTCTCTTGTACTGTGAAGTTGCTCTATTTTTCTCTGGTATTGTGTAATTGCTGGCGGCGTGGAATTCTTCTGAAAGGCTAAAACCTGATATTGCTTCATTTACCTTGAGGAGTGTCCATTGGGATAGCTCCAAATAATCGTTATGTTGTTTTGAGACAGGAGGTTGTGTCACTGTAGGGAGGCAGTCGAGGGCTGGTGGTGAAGCTCTGTGAGGTCACCGGGGCCCGTTTTTCTGCTCTCCCATCCTCAGTACACACAGGACACCACAGGCCCCCAGATTGCTGAGGGAGCCTCAGACACTGTAACTGCATTCCTGCCAGCAAGAAAGGGGACAGATGGAGAAGGACGCGCCCTTTCTCCTTGAGGACACTTTAAAAACATAGAAGTTACACATGACATTTCCCCTCACCTTCTATGGGCCAGAACTTGGCCACAATGCCCCATTTCGCTGCAAAAGAAGCTGGGAAATGTGGTCTTTATTACAAGTATCCAGGTCTTCAACTCACTCAGCAGTACTCTACCAAGGAAGAAGTCAGGAATATGTATTTTGGGATAGCTGGGAGTCTCTGTAATAAAGATATGGGTTTCTTTTGTCTCCTCTATTTATGGATTTAAACCTGGTACATGGAAGAGGAACAGATCATTGAACTACTTATGCCATCCACACCAATGGGTGGCAGAACCACCTATTAATAATTTAATTCACGTTCTGTTCTCACTGCTGTTAATACATTTTCCTTTCCCACCCTGAAAAGTTAGCTCAGCCCTTTGCCTCCATGACTAACAGACTCTTGTGCTGAAGGGCCAGGAGCAGAAGTGGCAGGTCTCCTCAGCCTCAATGTTTGTTTTCAACATGTAAACTCATGGAAACAATGGCGGCAAACTATCTGAAAGAGAAAGAAGGTTACAAAGCTTAGGGAAAGCAAAAACAGGATCAATTTGAGGAGGAGAGGGGCATTAAAATGTCTTTGGAACTGAAGGGGTCAGGGCTTTAGCCATTCAACAGTGGGGACCAGAGGCATGTTCAGTCATAGTTCTGTGGGACACACACACATCCCACATGAGAATAACCATGTGCTGTGGCTCAGGCAGTCAGATGTGGGTCCGGAAGCACCTCCTCACCTTGGAAACATTTCCTATGCTCAAGTTGCCCATTCCCCAGAGAACATGACCAAGGTGAACCCAATAGTAGGGCATCCCTCCCCTATATATTCTGAACTTACAAGTCGACTGAGACTATAATTTAACCCTAGAGAGGTAGGGGCAGCTCCCCAGAATGAGATCAAGGATGAATTTCCCACCACCACAGGCAGATTTAAGCTTGGGGAGATTCTTTTTATTTTCTAACATAGTGTTTTTTAAACCCATGTATTACTAGTATTTATTCTTGCTACAAAGGGTAGAGCTGGAGGAAGAACTCAGCCTTCCCGGGCATTAACCTTGAGGTATTCTTGTCTCTGAGGGCCAAGGTTGGAAGTAAGTTGGAACAATATTATCACTGAAGAGTGATTCATCCTGATTCCTCATCTGGCTTGCTTGGCTCGTCGTTTGCTCTGTGTTCCTACATTGATTTAATCCTACGTAGTCACTTTGTAGGCTCTAAACTCCTTAGGGGCACGGATTCAGTCTATTCTGTGATGGACCACACGTATGTTACATTGCTCACACAGCCTGTCATTTTACCCACCTTCGTCAGATCATCAGTACTGAAATAAATGAGCAGGATTTTTTATATTTGAGCGGGATCACTCAGTAATCATACCCAGGGAGGAGCTCTGCTCTTGACAAACTTGTGAGTGGTGGTGGGGGTTCCTTTCTACTGGTACTTACCATGATTCTTTCCCCGGATCTGGGGCTCGTTATAGATTTATATGCCAGAATCAAGTCTCCAAGAGAGACTCAAGGTGCTATAACCAGTGATGTGGATGATTTAGTGGAAAACATTCTTTTTTCTGAACTTCAAATGAAACCAGCGGGTTATGAGGAACCATCCTTCAGCTGAGTCATAAAGACAAGCTCCTGCCCTCTTGCAGTTAAAAATTCATGAAGCATTTCAAAAGGCTGTTGGGAATCAGGCTTGGTTACATTCTTGCCCTTCCCTTACTTGTTATTTGTATGATTAAATGCCTCTGGTGGCCTTCGGTTTTGCCAGTGAATTATAATCTGATGTTTCTGATTAATCAAGAATAAGTGTTGGGTCTGGTTATCACTTGGTGAAGCTAAAGAGAAATAGAAGCTTTACAGGGAACCGAGAGACAGAACAAAATAGAAATGTCAGTTAGCTTTACTCTGCTTTGCTGCAAAGGTTGGCAAGCTTTGAATATTTGCATGCCAAGGTTGTCTCCCAAAGGTAGAGAAACATAACTGCTAACATGAGGCTGGTGACATTTGTCAGCTACTGTTTTTACCTCCCTGTGGTCGTTCTCTCAACCAGAGAGAACTTCGGTTCCAGGGGAAGGGGTGAGAAAGTGGCAAGGGACCCCCTGACGATGGAAACTGTCTTTGTCTCGTGATTGGCTCACAAGCCGTAGTTGCTGGTGTCTGCATTAGTACCTCGTAACTGGGTTTCAAGTAGTTAGTTTTGCAACTGCAATGTTCTCCAAAATGGCGTTGCTTTTGCTACTAGAATTTTGAAACAAATCCAGAAAATACTTCCCTGTGCCATGTTATTGGAAGTAAGACAGGAACCATGCTTTCTCAGGATTCTTGCTATCACATACCTTTCTGCCTTATTGCAGTAAAAAAAGTCATGAAGCTTTTCCAAAAGGCTCTTGGGAGAGCACGCCAGACCCCGCGTTTCTCAGCTCCTTGGCCCTGATTCAGAGGGTGTAACCTGGGGGGATCCTGTGGGTATTCCAACTTTGTCCCTGCTCCCTCTGCTCACGGACAAGTTCAGCAAATCCTGTTGGTCTGTTTTGTGTGTGGTGCTGACTCCTCCCTTCACAGCAGGCTCACAAGTGGTAAAAGGCAGATGTCACAACCTTTCAGAAAACCTAGAGTTGTCATTCAAGATGATAATAATAGTAGTAATAGCGATGATGATGATGATGATGGCGACGATACCGCCTCCCTTCTGAAACCTCTCTCAGGAAGCAAGGAAGCTTCTTTCCCAGAAGTCCCTGGTGATCATCTCAAGTCTCAATGGACTGAGTTAGATCACAGACCTGCCTTAGAACCAGAAACCACGTCCAGGTGGTGGGACAATGCTGATTAAATTGGGCCTGAGCCAGGAGCCCCACGTCTAAAGCCAGAGGGATATTGAGCCAGATGTATGTAGAACTTCACCCAAAGTACACAGGCCTTGCAGGGGAGGGTATGCAAACCAACGAGATGGGGCAGTTTCCGAGAGAAGGGGGATGAATGATACAAGTTAGCTGCAACGGCCCCAGCAACTAACAATGGTCATTTACTGGCTCTCATTTCATATGGTTACAATTCAAAGAACATTTTCCTTTAATCCTCACAAAAAAAATCCATAAAGAGAAGTTCCAATTTTATGCACATTTTCAGATAAGAAAATGGAAACTCACAGAGGCTAAGCGACTTGTTAAAGTCACACAGCCAGGAAGTGGCTGAGCTGGTATCCAAATCTAGGTGGTCAGACTTCAAAGCTCAAACTGATTCCTTCTCCTCATTAGGAAGCGTTTCTAGGCTGAGCCAGGGCACACTGGGGGAGGCAGGTGTCATCCCGGGCTTCAGAGCCCGACGGAGCTGCAGAGCCAGAGCCAGTCCATTAACACGGCTTCCTCCCCACTGGGGGTTCTGTGCTCATCACCTCTCCTGGCAACCGTTGACCCCCTCTGCTGGGCCCTCCTGCTTCCCTTTGCACCTCCCCGGAGACCAGAGGAATCACTACACCAGATATGTACTTTACTTCAAACATTGGGTGAAATGAGTATTTCTAAGAATTATTCCATTAAACCGAATAACTACAGCATATTAAGATAGTCTTTTCCTGTGGTGGCTAATAGCATATGTAAGGTTAGCCCAAGTGATTATTTCTAGTACCAAAAGATAATAGAAGGTGCTTGTGGTGATGACTAGACCAGGCAAAATATCGCATCCATAGTCACTAATAATCTCTGCTTCTCTCTGTCAGCTCTCAGGGCTCAGTTCTCTGCATAACCAGTTTCGTGCTTCTCTTTCTTCCCCAAAGAAGTGGGTGCTGGGAATCAAGCCAAGAATCTGTAGCAGGACAATTGATAACCACCTGATGAATTCGGCTCTTCCTGCCAGTGAGGTCCCCTAGATCTGTCTGATCTATTTCGTGACATTTTATTTGGCAGGTTTAAAGGAGTGAAATATAGAAAGCTGTCTGGGTTTAGCAGGGAAAGTCTTACCTCTTTATTATTCCTGTGTTCGCAGGTGGTGTCACGATCCATAATTCATTTTGACCCGAACATTCATGGCCTATAACTGAGAAAGCCATGTGAATTTCATAAAGTTGGGTCAAGTAAGGATATAAGGAGACGATTGAAAGAAAATTTATTTAGTGTAATAAGCCTATGGATGATTAAGAGTCCTTCAGGAAATGATATGTGCCAGTTGAAAAGCACTTATATTGTTTTCTGGACTAAACTATGTTCATAAGTATTGCAGTCATATATTTTAATTGAACATTTTTAGGTTTCCATGAAGTTTGAAAAATGAAATAAGCAATGAGGAGTTGCTACAATACTTTTGAGATCCTTTAAAGTAATCTTCAGATGATTATAAATAAAGAAGCTTTTTTGAGATGTTAGTATTCATTTGAAACTGTGTCTATCCATTCTACATGTGTTTATCACCTTCCTCCTCGGCATCAAGCACGATCTTAGTGCTGGGAAAGCAGTGATAAATATACAACACAGTTCTACCACTGTGGGCCTCACCATCTCATAAGAAAGATTTAAAAAAAAATAATGTCAAATTTGAAAAGTTCCATGAGGATTGATAATAACGTGGGAAGGAGGGAGCCACTTTATTCAGGGTAATTACAGAAGGCTTCTCTGAGAAACATATGAAGCCAGGTCCAAGGATGAGAAGAAAGTAGGCGTGCAGATAGAGAGGAGAATGATACTTCCTCCAGAAAGAAGACATGGAAAGAGCCCTCTAGCAAAACAGGGAAGCCTGAGCAGAGGAAAGAAGTGGGAGTGGAGGGATACCGAAAACCAACAGTTGAAGTATCTGTGAAATATGAGAGAGTTCGAGCAGGACATTGGATAAAGAGCCTGGAGTCCAGAAGCAAGGTCAGGGAGGGAAATACAAATTAGGGGATGATTTGCATGTAGATAGACATTTTAAAATGATACAGCAGATAAGATTACCTAGAAAGAGTGTAAAGAGAAACTATTGTGTTGTCCATACAGGCAAGGAGCCAGCAGGAGAGTCAGCCCAGCAGGAGGAGAACTGAGAAAGGAAATATCATAGAAGCCAAAAGAAAGGAGGGAATGACTGGTTAAGGATGGTGGAATGATGAGCACATACCTTTCTTCTTTTCTATACCAAGACCCCAGGAAATGATAGCGACCAAAATTCTTTAAAGCCATAGACCCGCAACAACAAAGAAACCAGGAAGAGCCATCCCTGACTTGATTTCAGTGATTTCAATGATTTCTTGAAAACAGAAGGCAGAGAGAGGAGTGACTGAGTGTGACCGGGGAAGCAACAGCTGGGAGAACGCATAGGGAAAAAGGGTTAAGAAGAGACTCAATTTACCGTGCAGATCCTGGAACAGCCCAGGATATGCCAAGGATGACAGAGAATTGAAGTGAGACTCGGGGCTGAACAAAGAGTGATTGAAAGGAAGTATAGACAGCTGTTGCTGTCCACCACATTCACTCCCGTGTTCTCAGTCTCGGAAGGAAAAAAACAAAATCACCTCTATAGAAATCAAAGGCCTACATTCTCCAGCTTCTCGAAATTACCTGCATACATAATGTCTGCTTTCCTAATAAGCACCTTAATTTTAATCAAAATTTGAACATGCAAGCTGATAAGGCCTGCCCATGTATCCAGAGCACCCAATTAACTTGTTATTGCTTCATTCTTAAATAGGAATAGACAATTAAAGTTAGGTTTTTTTTTTTTTAAAGAAAGTCTCTAACATGAAAAAAAAAGATCAAGATGAATAAAAATGACACTGAAGGAAATGAAAATTTAATATAAGGGATAGAAAAAAGGTTCAAAAAGCTTTATATAGTATCAGAGAGATTTGAGAAAACATTATATCCTAACACAAGAGAAAGGTTGCTATGGGAAAAAGAACAATCAAAACATAGGAAAGATGTCTTGAATAAAGAAATAAGTACCAAAACGAAAAGATTCAATAGAAAGATTATAAATCAAAGCGGAAAAATAGAAATTAGACCAAAAGGTCAACAGATGGAAAATAGTATTTACAAATAAAATTAGAAAGGTAAAAATAAACCTAAGAATCCGTCAAGATGTTTCAACAGCTGACTAATGGAAGACCCAGAAAACAAATGATAGAGAATAAATTATCAAAGAAATAATGCAAGGATATTTCTAACAAACTGAGGGACATGACTCCAGATTTAAGGAGTCTACTGAGGGCTTAGTACCATGAGTGAAATTAAAAAAAAAAAAAAAAAAAAAGACCCAGAATGAGGCACATCTTGTTGAAACTTAAAAATACCAAGATTACAAACATGATCTGAAATGCTCTCATAATGGGGGTGTGGAGGAAACAACTTACAAACACACACACACACACACACACACAGAATTGCCTTTCTCATCAGACTTTGCGGTAGCAACACTAATTACTAGAAGGCAATGGAGCAACGTCAAGTTTTAAGGGAAATGATTTTTAAACTATCACTCCATAACTAACTAAGCCATCATGTGTGAAGCCAGAATTAAGACACTTATATATGCCAGCACACAGGAAAAAAATTTACCTCCCATATAACTATCTTTGTGTTGTAATAAAACAAGGGGGTAAGCAACGCCAAAAGATAACATGGGATCCCGAAAACAGGAGCTCTAACCCCCAACGGCGAAAAAGAAGTCTCAGGATTTTTGCCCAGAGAGAATTAAGTCCGAGAGTCCTCGGAGGAAAGTCTCCAGGACCAGACTAGATTAATGATTCTCAAATTGGGCTCCACACATCCCGGGAAAGCACAGAAACCTTTTCAGGGAGTCTGTGAAATCACAGCTATTTTCATAATAATCCTAAGATATACTGTGCCTTTCTCATGTCTTTGACATTCGCACTAATTATGCACAAGCCGTGGTGGTTAAAGTGCTGACGCTTCAGCGATGAATCAGAGCAGTGGTGCCAATCTGTACTTGGTACCTGCCAGGCACTAACTTCTCTGCCTTAGACTTGGCCCAAAAAAAGAAGAAAAGAGCCCACTTTTTATTTAAGAATGCCATTGATGAAGCAGCAAAAATTACTAATTTTATTCACCTTGACCCTCAAGTACACGTCCTTTTAATATTCTGTGTCTCGGAACAAGGGGGTATAATCCCCTGTCTACCCCAGTGTGAAGGTGTTCCCGGTGTTAAGCACCTGTGCACCTGTTTCAGTTGTGAGCCGAATGAGATGTTTGTGCAGGGCAACACCATCTTTGCTTGATTGAACAACCGATAGGCAAACTATGGTTATTCGAACTTGGAGTTTGGGCAGACATTTCCTAAAATAAGTGAATGAGCCTGTTGCTTCAACGAAAACAACAGACAGTTCGTATTGCCACTGACAAAATACAAACATTCAAGGAGAAATGCGATTTTGGTAAACTTGGATCTACTGTGACCCTGACAGACTCCCCGTACTTGAAGACTTTCCTAATGACATCACTGGTGATATTCACAAATGTTATTTTTTGATATTGTAACATCAAATGGGTTAACATTTGGAAGATCTTCATAATTCTTTGAAACAACATTTTCTAAATAACTAATGCATGGTGTTACAACATCATACAGGAGCAAAAGAGCTCTTCAAGGTGTAGCTGTATCGATAGATACGAAAGTAACAGAGTATAAAAATGGCAATGATACGATGTCAGGTCTACATTACAATTAACTTTTAAGACATGCTGTTTGCCCTCTTTTGGCAAAGTATAAAAGAAAATATCCACAATGGGAATTATTAGTTCTTCAAGTGAACAAATATTTATAAAGTCACCGTAATGTAAGCACTTTATTGATTTGCAAGTTTTAGAATCAACTTATTGGCTTAATGATTGTTACAGGGGCGCCTGGGTGGCACAGCGGTTAAGCGTCTGCCTTCAGCTCAGGGCGTGATCCTGGCATTATGGGATCGAGCCCCACATCAGGCTCCTCTGCTGTGAGCCTGCTTCTTCCTCTCCCACTCCCCCTGCTTGTGTTCCCTCTCTCGCTGGCTGTCTCTCTCTCTCTGTCAAATAACTAAATAAATAATCTTAAAAAAAAAAAAAGATTGTTACAGAACAAATGGTAAATAGTATCAACCTTGTCAATTCAACAGAGCAAGTACAGAAGGCAGAAAGCGAGAGGTGGAAGTGGGAAGAGGAGATAAAGAATAGGGCAGGAACACCAACTTCCTTGCCTTACAGAGTGTCAAAAGACAATACATATAGTTGACGGAATAAAAATTTGAAAGTGTTGGATTTTACTAATCCATATAAGAAAATAACAACATAGCAAGTATAATTCTATTGAAAAAATGGGGGAGGGAGGAATGGTAATAATGCAAGAGAAGTAAATCCTCATTTATTATCACAAAAGCAGAGAGATATCGAAAGTTAAGAAGTTTTAAAATGTCATTTAGAAATGAGCTAACTACCCTAAGAAACAGCTTTTTAAAATGAGAACTTATTGCCTCTGGGGAGCAGGACAAGGCATGGGGTATGATGGTATGGATTGCCAGATACAATACAGGATACGCAAAAATAAATAACAAAAATAATTTTTTATTAAAAATTTTTCCTTGATATTGGATAGGATATAGTTATACTGAAAAAGTGTGAATTGTTTTTCTGAAATTCAAATTTAACTGGATGTCCAGTATTTTTATTTAGTCTGACAACTGTATACGCTCTTTTTGGTTCTTGTTTGTTTTTAACAATGGACTCTTTTGCATGTTTAGTTATATGTTAAATAACTGTTCATTTGGGGCGCCTGGGTGGCTCAGTTGTTAAGCATCTGCCTTCCGCCCAGGGCGTGATCCCAGGGTCCTGGGATCGAGTCCTGCATCGGGCTCCTGCTCCACTGGGAGCCTGCTTCTTCCTCTCCCACTCCCCCTGCTTGTGTTCTCTCTCTCGCTGGCTGTCTATCTCTCTGTCAAATAAGTAAATAAATAAAATCTTTTAAAAAAATTACCCTTCATTTAAAAAAAGGAGGAGGAGGCAGAGGAAGAGAAAGACACCAACAGTGTCCAGTGCCAATGAAAACTGAATATATGAGGTTGGAGATGTGTTTATTATATCTGGCCATGCAGAGAGAGATGGTGTCTTTGACAAGAACAGATTTAGTGGAGTGACAGAGCTGCAAGTGAATTGTTGTGAATTAATAAGGGAACTAAGGAGAGGTAATTATAAAAGAGGAAAGTAAGGCATGAGATTTGGAGAAAATCCATAGATTACAGGAGTGATGAGATTTGAAGAAAATCCATAGATTACAGGAGTGGGGATGCATTTTTTTTTTTTTCTGTATATCCATTGCATATCTCAAAGTAAATCGTTTTTGGGGCTGTCAATATCAGATCTGTACAACATTAGAAGAACATGAAATTCTAACAATAATTTGGGATAATGCCACAGGAAATCCCCCTCCCACACATCTAAATGTGAGTGATTTATAACAGGGTAAGGGTCTGGCCTTCTGGTGAAGGGATGTTTATAACAATGTGAACATTCTTTATAAAAAGGAGGACGTGGGTAAAAATATAATGATTTACCATATATTTAAGTCAGATATGGGACTGGAATGGGAACTTACAATCCCTTTCTCATTGATAAAAGTTACTAAATTGACCTGTCTTCTTTCGTGAGAACTGGAAGTCTCAGACGGTTTAAATCTACTCACTGCTCAAATTTAGCACATAGTATGTAAAAGGCCTTAGGGAAATATAAATATGACTGAGACATGGAGCATGCTTCCAAGGAAGAGAAGCTTTCAAGATAGTGGCTAGACTAGTCAAACTTCCCCTACCAACCAACTGGCTTGTTGGCCTCCTGCCAGATTGAAATCTACCTTCGCTGAGCTCTGTCCCAATACTCTTAACCTCCACGATGCTTCCCTTTCCCCAAAGGGCTCTCTCAGAATTGGATTTGAATGGGCTTCTTTAATGAAAGACATAAAACCAACCTGTCTCCTTTTCAGCAGATTATATAAAAATGTCTAAGCACATTTTTCTCTAGTTGGAACAATATGCAAGCCATTCTCCCCCCTTTTAGGCTTTCCAAGTACACTCTGCTCCCCTTCAATTGTGCTGTGGTTTTAAAAAGCCATCTAATTTGTACTCCTGGAGTCACATATGTGTATGATGAGCCATTGATGGCCTTGAGATGACAACTTATTAAAACACTTCATTTATTTCTGTGAGCAGCACAGGAAGAATAAAAAAAAAAAACTCCTTATCTTTTCAACTTTCATAGCAAATGACTCATTTCCTCTCCAATGAGGTTAACTTCTTCTCATTTCTCTTTCTTCCATGTTGCCTATAGACTCTGCCATCTTGGAAGTAGCAGGGAAATGCAAGAGTAACAGCAACAGGTAGATGACTTCCTCTTCCTTTGTTTTTGACGCGCCACTTCCGGAAGTAATCTGATTGTCACTCACCTTCCTTTATGTCCACTCTGATCACCTCAGCTCTTCCTCTAAAATATCTCCCTGTGGCAGCTTTCACTCTTCCAGCCCTATCTCCCACTACACCTCTCTCTTCTCAGCCCTTCTAGAAAGCAGAGGTTCTCTCTGTCCTTTCCCTCAGCCCTCTGCAAACCCATTCAGATCATAGAACCTACACACAAGGAAGCACTGATTAAACAACAGTCACAAGAGAAAAATACTTCATTAGACAAACTAGAGTCACCTGGGGTCCTTCAAGCCCTCCAGTGAGTAGCTTCCTTTCAACCACAGAGGTCAGGAAGAATGGTGTCAGGTTATAGGGAAGGACTTTTGACTCTTTGAAGGGACAATTACCAGCCGATTTTAAGCATTTAGGAAAGTAGGTCAGTGAATGGTAATGAATACAAATATAGAATTATATAAGGGTATATGGATGTGGTCCTTATATTATGCCTATTTATAGAAGGAGAATTATTCTTCTCCTATATTCATCTGTTAGAAAACATAATGGTTGAGGTCTTTTGGAAACCTACTTGCTTTGGAACACTTAAAAGCATGTAGATTAATAATAGCAAACACTGGGGGGCACCTGGGTGGCTCAGTCGTTAAGCGTCTGCCTTTGGCTCGGGGTGTGATCCCAGCATTCTGGGATCGAGCCCCACATCAGGCTCCTCGGCTGGGAGCCTGCTTCTTCCTCTCCCATTCCCCCTGCTTGTGTTCCCGCTCTCGTTGGCTGTCTCTTTCTCTCTGTCAAATAAATAAATAACATCTTTAAAAAAAATTGCAAACATTGGGCCAGCAAAGTATATGACTGATAGCCCAAGAAGCATTGGAAAATATTAAACTTTGGGCCATCTCTTGAATTTCTGAATTGATAATATGATCAGAATCAGTGGACAAACCAGGAAATGTTCCAATTGCTAAATAATCCTGGACTAACCTCAATCTGAAATTTTGCAACATGTGTCTTTTGAAATCAAAAGGAACAAAGAAATGTAATATTGAATTATTAATCATCAGTCACATGTAAAACCTCTCATACCTCCCTCAACTATAAGGTCTTCTGGGCAGAAATTAAATGACCTTAGAGATATTGTCTCTGTTTCCCACCACTGGACAAAAATATCAGGTTACTGCACTCTGGCAGTTTGGAGCCTTTAAAAATCCTCAGGAAGTGAAGATGAAAAATCAATATCAAGTGACTCATAGAAGCACTGTTTTTAATGGTTCTGCTGCTGTCATGTCACCTTAAGAGGAAGCTCTTCATATTTGGTCAATACAGTGACACCACATCATTCTGAACTTTATATGAAAAAGACCACGGAACTTTCATTATAATGATCCCCCCGATTGGTCTCATTAACCACTAACATTTGCAGTTAAAGTAAATGTAGACTCTGTTTTCTGTTATTTGTATTTTCTCATAAAATATGCATGAAGACAATTACAGCAAATGTCAAAAATATCACCCTTTTAAAAATTCAGCAGTATGACTCATGGTGTTCAGAATTGAATAATATAGTGAATGACTGAAAAAAACAGCAAAATTTGAGAGTCAAAGTCCTGAGACAGCACACAAGCCTGTATGAATGGACAGTGCAATCCTTATATCATGCCAATTGTTTGAAAATGAAAAAGTAGGATGATGATAGCTTATATTCTGTTTTTTGGTTCTGAAATGTTTGGAATTGTATATATTATTGGTTCATTGACCCACTTGTCATTATGAAGTGATATTCTTTATTCTGAGTGATAGTCCTTGCTCTGAAATCTGCCTTGATATTAATAGAGCCATTCCAGCTTTCTATTGATTAATGTTAACATGTTATATCATTTTCCACATTTTCACTTTTAACCTGTTAAAAGTTTGGTCTTCCTTTTTTATACAATCTGACAATCTCTGCCTTTATTTAGTATATTTACACCATTTACACTTAATGGGAATATTGATATCATTGGATTTAAACCTACCACTTTGTTTTCTATTTTGACCCATCTGTACTGTTCCTTTTTCTTTAATTTCTGTTTGCCTCTTCATCAGTTAATTGAATATTTTTTTATAATTTTTATTTTGTTATATTAGTCACCATACAGTACATCCCCAGTTTTTGATGCAATGTTCCATGATTCATTATTTGCGTATAACACCCAGTGAACCATGCGATATGTGCCCTCCTTAATACCCATCACTGGCCTATCCCAATCCCCCACCCCTCTCCCCTCTGAAGCCCTCAGTTTGTTTCCCAGAGTCCACAGTCTCTCATGGTTCATTCCCCCTTCTGTTTACCCCCTCTTCATTCTTCCCTTCCTTCTCCTACTGATCTTCCTATTTCTTATGTTCCATGAATGAGTTAATTGAATATGTTTTAATTTAATTTCTCTTTTGGCTCATTAGTTATAACTCCTGTTATGTTAATGGTTGTTTTAGGATTAATAGTATGCATCCTTACCTTTCCACAGTGTACCTTTAAATATGTATAGAATAAAAATCTTACAACAATTTATTCCCATTTCTCCCCTCCTGGCCTTTTTGCAGTTGTTAGCATAAAATTTATACATATATTACCAACTATACAATGCATTGTTTTTATTTTTGTTTCAAGAAGCCAATTATTTTTAAAAGAAACTTAAATAATAAGGAAAAATTCAACCTACATGAGTTACCATTCCTGATGCTTTTCATTCCTTTGTATGAATCTGGATTTCCATCTGGTATCATTCTCCTTCTGTCTAAAAGATCTTCTTTGACATTTTTTGTAATGCATGTCTGATGCTGGATTCTTTCAGATTTTGTAAGTCTCAAAAAGTGTTTATTCCACGCTCATTTTTTTCTCCCAATATTTTTTATTAATTGACTTTAGTTTTAGAATTGTTTTAGATTTACAAAAAAATAAGCAAATAGTACAGAAAGTTCTCATATATCTTCCCCCACTCAGCTTCCCCTATAATTTACCTCTTACATTCATATGGTACATTTGTTATAATTAATGAAACCATACTGGTACATCCTTATTGACTAAAATCCATAGTTTATTCAGGTTTCCTGGGATTTTGCCTAATGTCCTTATCCTAGTTCAAGATCTTATCCAAGATACTATATATAACTTAACCATTCTCCAGTTTCCATAGACTCCTCTTAGCTTAGTGATAGTTTTTCACACTGTCCTATTTTTTATGAACTTGACAGTTTTGAAGAGTACTGGTCATGTATATTGTTGGATGCTCCTCTACTGGAAATTGTCTGATATTTTCTCATGATTACACTGAGGTTATACATTTTGGGGGAAAAGAGCACAAAGGTAAAGTGACATTTTTTTCACCACATTATACCAAGTTTGCATGCTGTCAATATTATTTATCACTGATGATACTGTCCTTGGTCACTTGGCTGATGTAGCATTTGTCAGGTTTCTCCAGTGTAAGATTACTCTTTTTGTCTCCTTTCCACGCTGTACTCTTGGAGAGGAAGTCACAATGCAGAGAACAGAAATCAAGAGCGGGAGCTCCACTGCTCCATCTATTTAAGAATGCATTATTTACATAATTTATCTGAAATTTTTCTATGTGAGAGATTAGTCTCTTCTCCCTCATTTATTTATTTAATCATCTATTTGTGACGGTATGGGCTCAGTAATACCTATTTTATATTTTGGGTTATAATTCAATACTACTTTACTTATTGTGTAGCTTGAACTGTACCATCTTTGGCTATTGGGAGCTCTTTCACTTGGCTCGTGTGCCCCTTTACCATACATCAATGTGGTTATTTGATTTTGGGCACTTCCTTATTTCTGGCACTAGAAGCTGCCAAGCTGCTCTAAGCTCATCTTCTGTGCTTCTTGCCCCAGTCCTAGGAATAGCCTTTTCTGCAAGAGGCCCTATGTCCTCTTATTGGAGAATGGCATTGGAAACCAAGATCTGGGTACCAGGTGTACTCATGTTAGTGGGGGGGGGGGGGTCATTTCATTTAGATCCTCTCAGCTGACAGAACAAAGAAATTATGTGTGTATACCAACATGTGTGTCTATACACACATCTGTAAATATTTTATATGTAATCATCTGTGTCTGTATTAAACTAAACATGAGTTCTTACTGATGTCTCCCTAACCAAATGGATTATTCCAGCCTATTCCTCTTGCTGATCTTTATATTTCTAGTCCAACAGGAAAAGCCTGGATCCCACCATCTGCCATCCATTTACTTAATCTTTAATTCCAGTACACATGTATAGCAGTAACAGAATTGTTAATCCATACCCCCATGGAGAAAATTTTGACTCAAGTCAGTTATGAGTTATGTACAGTTCTTTTTGCCTTTAGTCTTTAAAACACCATTCATTTCCAATGTTACTTAGGGCAGCAGCTTTTCCTTCAACCCTTCATCTGAGCTTGTTTCATACATTTGTAATACGTCTAGATTCTCTTGTCACAGTCCACATTCTATCTTAGGGTCCTCTGGCCTCCTAAATGATTTTTTCCTTTATAAATTGAGGTTTGCTCTTTATATTGGAAAATTCTATAAGATTTAACAAACACATACTGCCACATATCCACCAATATAGCATCATAAAGAACAGTTTCACCGCCCTAAAAATCCCTGCATTTCACCTATTTAATCTTCTGTCCTCCTCCAAACCCCTGGCAACCACTGATATTTTTTTATTGCCTATGTAGTTTTGCCTTTCCAGAATGTCACAGAATTGGAATCATAGAGTATATGGCTATTTCAGACTGATTTCTTTCACTCAACAATGTGATTTATGGTTCGTCCGTGTCTCTTTGTGGCTTGGTTGGTCATTTTTCAATTATATTATAGAGTAATATTCCATCATATGGATGTACCAAAGTTTACTCATTTATCCATTGAAGGACATCTTGGTTGCTTCCAGTTCTGAGCATTTATGAATACAATTGCTCTAAACATTCATATGTGGACATGCTTTAAAATCAACTGGACAAATACAGAGGAGTGTAATTGATAGATAACATGTTAAGTCAAGACTCTTTAGTTTTGCATTAAACTGTCAAACTATCTTCCAATGTGGGCTGCAGTTTGCATTCCCACCAGCAATGAATGAGAGTTCTTGTTGCTATGTACCATCCTCACAATTTGATATTGTCAGTTTTGGAATTCTAGCCATTCTAATAGGTGTGTAGTGGTATCTAGTAGCTCTTCTAATTTGCAGTTCCCTAGGGACAAATGTTGAACATCTTTTCACATGGTTACTTGCCAACTGTATATCACAAGTCAACAGTAGTGTTAGCCAGGACGGCCTTAGGAAGAGGGAATCCATATTGCTAAGTCGTACATAGCCTCTATCCATGCGACTATGCCACTTACCTCATAGGCCTACTGAGCAAGCAAGCTCAGGACGTGGCTGGGGAAAGAGGCTGACTGGCATGCAGAGTGTGTTGTTTTCTTCACCTGATTACTAAGGGCCTCCTCTGATGACCATTTACTTGGGACATTGTATCTTCACTGTTTTGGGCCATTCACTATTTTTAGTTCAGCTACATATCTCTTCCCCAGACTTCTTTGTCACCAGCCTGCCAATCTTGTTCCTTCCAAGTTGCTGACCATCAGCCAAAAAGTTAACCACTGCCGATGGATACGTCAATTTCTCTGGCCATCTCTTCCCACTGACAAAGTGTACAATTAAATTTACTGCTTATAGGTCTGCCCACGGTTACTGATTTTCCTTCGCCACTGTCCTATAAGGCTATTCCTGAGAGTAACTGTGGTACTGCAGCTGTCCATTTGGGGTCATATCGACATAATGGGCAGACCCATCTATAAACCTGGATTTTTTTTTCTTCCTCAGATAGTTGGTCATTAGGAACACCCCAGGTGACTGAAGTCATGAATTGAGAGGGAGGAAACCATGCAACGGTAGCCATTGTTAAGTGTTTCTGAGCCACCTATTCAGCTTACTTGGATCTTACCAAGCTTGGTCTCCTATATTCCGTTTCCATTTGATGATATATTGCTTTTCTACACATTCAACCTTATGGCTGGGTGAATCAGAAACACCCAGTTCATGATGTAAAGCTCAGGACATATCATCTCCTGATGTCGGATGGTAGGGAGGGATTCAATCTCTCTACCAAAGCTTAGAAGAAAGCCAGAAATTGTTTCTCAAAAAGAAAATAGTTATCTGAAAAAAACTTGTTCTACAATCTTAACAGCCTTCATTGTGATTCTCTATTTCTAGGGCTTGCTCGATGGTCCATATGGCATCTCCATTTGCTAGTGGATCTGATAGATCATATGCCTTAAGTGGAAGAGCAGATTGCCTTCTCTTATTCTGATCCCTTCTTGAAATTGGAAGCCTTCTATGTGTTTCTAGATTGGTCAAAGCAGCATATATTGCCTCCAAAATCCAAGAAAGGACATAAAGCATCATACTTCTCTTTAGTGGCAGGGATATCAGGTGCAACAACTTGTATTTCATCTTGGAATAAATATCTGAACACTCCCAAGGTCACGGGACTCAGAAATTTCAATGAAGTAGTGAGTTCCTGAATTGTTGTGGGGTTTATCTCCCACTCTCTAATTTTCATGTGTTTTCCTAAGTCATCTGAAATGCTTGCTATTACCTGCTTATCAGATCCAATTAACATAGTGTCGCCAGTGTAGTATACTAGTGTGTTTTGTGAAATGTCAGTTTAATCACGATCTCTATGGACTGCATTACATAGCGAGGAGCAGGAGAACTGAAATAGCTCCAAGGCAAGGCTATGAAAGTGAGCTATGCCGTACCAGACAAAATCAAACTGTTTCATGAGTTCCTTGCAAGCGACTATGGAGAAAAGGGGATTTCCCACGTTGAAGCTGGAAATCAAGTGCCACAGACCATACTGATTTTATTTAGTGAAGATGTTACACCCTGGACAGCAATGACAATTGGAGTCACTCCCCGATTTAGTTTACAGTGGTCTATAGTCATTCCCCAAGATCCATCTGACTTAACAAGCAAATGCGTGAGTCGAATGGGGTTATGATAGGCTTACCACCCTACTTCTTCTAAGTCTCTGATGGTCTTAATGTTAGCAGCTTCCCTGCGGATGCCATATAGTTTTGGGTTCACTATCTTGGTAAGAGGTGGAAGGAAATTCCAGGGTCTGAGATTCAACGTGGAGAGTTGACAAGTTGCCCTGTATGTCTGTTCCCATGATACATTCAGGAACTGAGTAAATAAATACAAGGGGAGTCCTTGGACTAACTTGGTACAGAGTTAAACAACTTGAGTTAAGATTCCATCTATTACCTGCAATCATAGTCCCACTTTAACTGACGGTCAAAGTGGCATTTTGGGGCCCCAGAAATTAGCCAAATCAGAGCCAATATCTAGTATTCTCCCCAAGTCTGGGTGTTTCCTTTTATCCAAGGTACAACAATTTTAGGTTCTTTGGGAAAGTTTTGGAGAAAGATTTACATTCTATATTTCCAAACATCAATAAGATGAGATCCAGATTCCCCTCCAATGAAGGACTTTGGGGTTTATGAATTAACTTGGGTCAGAAATTGAGTGAGAAGCTATGATTCTCCCCTTTGGTTAACCATCTGACCTTGGACTTTCAGCTCCCAGAAATGTGAGAAATACATTTTTGTTGCTCATAAGCTGCCTAGTCTATGATGGACTAAGACAATGTCCATTAAAATAGAATTAGTTAAACGCTTATGTTATCTCCATTCAATGGAGTACTATTTGACTTATTTTAAAAAATGAGTTAACTCATCTGGGATATGGAATGATGTACAAGAATGATCTTCAGGTGAAAAAAATTAAGGTGCGGAAAGTGTGCATAGTCGTATACTATTTCCACAAATGTTTCTATGTTTGTGTAAACGTGGAGTTTCCTGGAAGCAGACACAAGAAACTGGTAGTGCTGGGTTTCTCCAAGAAAGTGAACTGTTGAACTGTTGGAAAGGGGAGTGAGGTATACTTGTTACTGTGTTACATTTAGATACTTCCGGACTTTGTAATATATTAAATGTACTACCTACACAAATAGGTAAATACATTTTATTTTATTTTTTTAAGTTAGCCCTGTGCCCAACATGGGGCTTGAACTCACAACCCTCAGATCAAGAGTCACACGCTCTACTGTCTGAGCCAGCCAGGGGACCTGTATATTTTTTTTAGAGACTGCGGTATACTAGTGATGCTCACTGCTGCAGTGACTGGATCCTATTGTTAATTGGATTTTAAAGAGTGCAGTTTAGCAAGGAGCCTCCTCCCTGTACCAACCTGCCCTCTCTGTTCAAGGGTCTGGGCAGAGGACCTTGGTGAACCCTTTTGAGCCTACACAGACAGACCTGTGTTACGATCTGATCTGAAGATACGGAGATGGATGTTTCTTGTGTTTTATTGATCATGTTGGCAGCACTCTATGCTGTCAGCGGGCTGTGGAGAATATTCAGTGTAGAGGGTGCTGCTTGAATTTCTGAGCTCTGTAGTGATGCAGGCTTAGTAGGAAAGGACTTTCCCAGACCATTATAAGTATCAATTTGGTCCCACGGGGCGGCTCTGTTTCATGATATATTTCATAAAGAACGCTGTCTTCTACATAATGACTTCATTAGGCTCTCGCCTTTACTTCTGAGCAACGATTAATATGCAAGAGAAAGATATGCTTGTATTAATCCCACAGGGTCACCAAATAGCTTATTTTATAGGAAATATGTCCATGAGGTATCCTTTTATGCCTCACCACTGTAAGGAGCATAGCACACTTCTGTTCAGCATCTTTTTGTTTGTTTGCTCGGGAGATGCAACCGACGCCTCTCACAATGTATCAATTGCAGGGAAAAGGTTAGCTGACAGCAAGATCTTCAGACTTTTTCACTTGCATCTGCTCTGATTCCAAAGACTGTTTTCTGAAGCTTGCTTTGTTTTCCAGATTTTTTTCTATTTTAAACAGAATCCCACCCTGCTTGCCAGAAAATATTTTGCGTTCAAGAGTATGAAGATACATTTGAAGAGCCAGCAGACCTTTTTTTTTTTTTTTTTTTTTTAAAGAGCAAGCCGACTTTCAACAAAATAACACTTTGCTGCTTTGTTACATGTAACAAAAATCCTTCAGGCTAACCTCCGCTCTGAATTACTGAGGCATTCAACTGGAGAACACATTCATTAAGACTCCAACTTAAACATCACCTTTTCTGTAAAGCATCCAACTCACCCAGGCAGAGTTACTCTCTCCTTCCTCTGCTTTCAAAACATGCCCGTACCTCGCCTAAAACATGCATCACATGGGTTTCTAAGCATTTATTTATAAAACTTGCTTCCCTCTCTGACCCCTATTCAGATAGCTAGAGTAAAAACAGCAACTAAACCTACGGGTTAACACAAGGCTTGGTCCATTATAATCACTCTGCAATTAATCAGTGAATGAGTGAGTAAATGAAGTGGTACTGAGCCCACTTGGAAAAAAGCGTTTAAATAGATGAACCCCTGGGTGAGTCAGAAAGGGACATTGAAAATAGACTGCCTGATTTTTTGGAGCCAGCCTAGAGAATCTGCAGAACAAGTGCATGAGAGGTCTGCAATCTCCCCATGAGACAGACAGGGCAGAAGGGAATACCTACCCACCTACAGGATAATTGGTGCTCCAATCAAACCTAGAAATCCTATATTCACTCTCCCTTTTAGGGAGAAGCCTCTCCGCCTGGCTCGAATTTCAACAGACGTATTTCCAACCGGCTTTATTATCATGACCCAAATATAAATATCATGGCAGGAGCCCATGAGGTGGGAGCACAATTTATCCTCACTGAAAATAGAGGCAGAGAGCATCAGCCCTAGTATCCTTGAATCTAGAGTGGGGTTGCCATAGCAACCAGCTGAGTCACTAATGAAAAAAGAACAGTTGCACTATGACTAGGCTGACATTCTGTGACATTCTCTTATTTTACTGTAGCTCTAATGATGTCTTCAGTAGGAATGACAGAGAGAAAAGGGTCTGACCTCTCTATTAAACCTGCAACTGGTTTGACACACTCTGCCTTTAGCCTAATGAATGTGAATTTCTGTGTGCAAATTCTGCCTCAGAGAAAAGCACTTTAGGAATTTGTCTGATACATATATTAGACTTGTTGATTCCATTGTTCCTTTAATGCAATCCCTTCTCTTTCAAATTAACATGGCAATGAAGCAGATGAGCCCCCAAAGCAAAACAGGAAGAGAAAAAATTAATGAGAAGACGTGATGGGGGAGGATGGGGGATGCTAATCCGTCACCGTGACACGAAATTGGAGAGAACAACCAGAAGCCCCTTCTTTTTTTTTTTTTTTCCCCTGTACTTGTTCTTTCTCTTTACTTTTTTTTTTTAATTGAAGTATAGTTGATACACAATGTTACGCTGGTTTCAGGTATAGAAGAGTGATTCAACAGCTCAATACGTTCTGCTCTGTTCTCCACAAGTATAGCTCCCAGCTTCTGCCCCTTCTTCACACAGGAGAATCCACAGGCAATTAAATGAGAAAGCTAGCAATCTCTGCAAAGACAGAGGAGACCTTCTGGAAATATGGCCTGAGAGCTTCATGACCCTCATATTCTCATACTAGTCCCTATATTCAGAGCCCTGAGCTAGGCACTATGGGCAGTTACAAAGAATATCCTCAAGTCATTTAAATTTTAAAGCTGAAGGAGGGGTGCAAAAGGTTAGCGACTTAAAAGTATACAGATGCCACGTGGCCTCTGCGATTGCCCCCAAACTGGTGCAGAAACCACATATTTGTATTTGCAAGGTTTAAAAATTAAAGTTGATAAAATGTAAAACTGCCGTAACTTTAATTGAGTGTACAAATGGAATTTAAAAATAGAGTGAATCAAGACACTGTCATTGAGTTGGTAAAACAGTGGGAATGCTTTATTTATGTATTTTTTTCCACATGCACTTGTTTGCAAACATATGAACTTGTTTTAAGCCCCACATTGGGTTGCTTTCATCTGCACAAGAAGGACCGAGAGAGCTGGTGTCGCATTTGCTGCAAATTATGTGGGAGTTTCTGAAGTTGAGTTTGGCATATACATTACTTTATCAGCGGGAAAGAGGAGAGCTCATTCATTATTAAAGCAGCCTGCTGGCTACTCTCACCAGCGGAGCACTGCTAAATTCATTTTCTTAGCCTATGACTTGAATCGCGGTATGCCTCTCCTCGAGATCTTCGCTTACCACTTCTATCATGTCACTCCCCTCGTTCTTATAGATGATGGTTCCCCACTGCAAATCAAATCGCCCTGAATTCTGCTCCCTGGATTGTAATGCCCTCTACAGTTTTGCCCCAACATTCCTGTCCACACTGATTTCTTGTTCCTCCCAGTGCCAGCCCTCCCTTCCTGCCAAACCCTGTACCCCTGACCACAAAATGGCATTACCGGTTCTCAACTCCACAGCCTTCCCCCTTCCTACCCAGTTCTAACACAACCTTTGAGAAGCTGTAAGGGCCGCTTCCTCCGTAAGGGGATCCTCTGACTGGCTTTGCTTTTGAAAATAGGGCCTTCCACTCAGTTGACTACTAACCATTTTCTTAACGTGTTCGTATTTTTTCTTTTTTTTTCTTTCTTTTTTTTGAAGAGAGAGAGTAGGAGGGGGGGAGTGGCAAAGGGAGAGGGAGAAGCAGACTCCCCGCTGAGCAGGGAGCCCAATGGGGGACTCGATCCCAGGACCCTGGGATTGGGACCTGAGCTGACAGCAGACGCTTAACCCGCTGAGCCAGCCAGGCACCCATGTTTATATTTTTTCTATTGACTAAATTGTTTGCCCTTTGAGAGCAGGCTTCACACCGTGTCTTTCTTTTCACGTACACGCTCCTTTAGTTCATCTATGGTCAGTCATGCCATAATGCATTAATTCAAAAAGCATCTATGTCCATCAGGCCACCGGAGAGCTAATGACCTATAGGCGTCTTCACGTAGGACGTTCAGACTTTGCAGCGTGGGGAATGTCAAACGGGGACAATGCAGACACGTTGTTAGGAACCAGATGATGCAGGTGGTCTAGAGTCACCTAATGATTTGGGTATTTTTGTTGAATCCTGCTTTGGCAGTGCTTTGGAGTCCCGTGGGGGAGGGGACACAGGGGTGGTGGGTGACATCCTTTTTCCTCATGTAACCAGAGCAGCTTTGCATTCATCCACTCTATGGATATAGATTTCTCAGAGTTCAGGTTAAAATCTCTTTTGAAGAAAGGTCACTTTAGGCCTGAGCTTTGTCTGGAAGCCTCCTTCCTGGGTAGCGGAGAGCCGTTGTTGTGTTTCAGTGGAGAGGGACAAGCAGGTTCCGCCTCTGAGCCGAGGCCGAACGCACACCAGAGAGTCAGGATGGCTGAGCCCTCGAGAAGCTAAGCCTTTTGCGCCACCACACGTCTTTGGCCAATGTGCTATCACTATCCGTTTGCTAGAAAGAGGCGGAAGGCCAAGGTGGCGGATTTACCCCTTTAATCCTAAGAGGGGCAGGACGTATCCTGACATTATATTTTGCCTTCATTGACGATGAAGTGAGGGGCTTCCTTCTTCACGCTTCTTTCTGTGCATATTTCTTTTGATTTCATGGGGCTCCTTACTTTGTCCCACAAGGGAGTATTTTCAAGGACTGGAGAAGACAACTAAAATGGATCTCTATCAACATGTGTAACAACTAAGTCTCTCCCTCTGTAGAATACGGTTAACCAAAACCAAGCAGAAGGGACAGTGGAAGTTGTATGGAAAGGGAATAATACATGTGGGAGAAATCAGCACAGGAAATCAGCACAGCCTTTGATGCGGTGTCAGAGCCAAAAATAGCGGAGTGCTTCGTGACAAAGCAGCAGCTCCACTCGGGGCAGACCCAGTCTCCTCCGGACACCGCCGTGCAGGGACGCAAACCTCTGGCTGTCACCTCCCCAGCTGTCGTTGTTACGCACTTTAGGATAGTGAGTGGAAGAAACTCCCCGAGGGCTTCGAGGTGCCAAACCAACAGAAACAAACTTTGTCTTATAGAAAGAGACATTCAGGAAACATTCCTGACACTCCAGCTGCTGAAAGAAATAGCCCAAGGAGAGACCTTCTTGCTCAAATCTGTTTCCGCCACAAAAATGGGCCGTGTGTGGCAACCAAGAAAACGCAGCTCGTTAGAGTGGGAAGTACTCAGGCTCGGAAGCCAGACGGTACTGTGTGCAAATTCTGACTCAGCCGTTCGAAGCTAGGGGAACAATATCTCAGTATCTGTAAAAGTACCTACGGTTACTGCCTTCTTCACTTGGACGCCCCGCAGCAGTGTTTTACCATTTGGACAGAGCTGTTTACTGCCTGCCTCATACGTGCACGGAGCAGATTTCTCCTAGGAGTCAGGGAACCAGACGTCTGCTTATGTCTCACCTGTGTCATCCACCGTAAGTAGGTGGCATCTGGCTCGCAATCATACTTCTTAGTCTAAGACCTTCTAAGTCGAATTCCATCTGACTGACATCACAGCGACAGGTTGTAACCTCAGATATAACAAAGATTAATTTATAGCTTGATCTAAAATCAGTCGCTCACCCGTGAATGTTGAAGAGCACTGTAGTTGAGAACCTCAAGTTTATGAACTTGTCTGTCTGCCTCATAAGACTGTGAAATCCTTACGATCCTTGTAAAAAGGCCTTATGTTTTGTTCACCATTGAATGGCCTGTGCCAAACAGAGTAGGCCTTCAAAAAATTTTACGAAAGGAATTTCAAGACCAATAACATAATATTCATGTATTCACAGCTTTTTCCCATCACACTAGCTGGTGAAGAAGGCAGTATTTACTCTTCACTGATCATGGAGTTGTGTGGGGCCTACATTACTGTCGTAGAGATCAAGGTCATAGGAAGAGTGGCCAAATTAGAAGGATCAGGGGCGCCTGGGTGGCTCAGTTGGTTAAGAGTCTGTCTTCAGCTCAGGTCATGATCCCAGGGTCCTGGGATCCAGCCCAACATTAGGCTCCTTGCTCAGCAGGGAGTCTGCTTCTCCCTCTCCCTCTGCCCCATACCCCCCCAACCTGCTTATGCTAGCTTTCTCTCTCTCTCTCTCTCTCTCTTAAATAAATAAATAAATAAATAAATAAAGTCTTAAAAAAGATTCTATATAGTTATGGATGGGGCTTGTGAAAGAATGAAATTGATAAAGAAACGTGTGTTTTGGTCTAGGACCATTCACATAGGGATGGTTATAATCATCTGCGCAGTCCGTTGCCTGGAGTCTGTGTGCTTGGGGAGTTTTCTGCTATCAATAACCATTCTAGGAAGAAAGGGGAGAAGGAGTAGCAGATTTCCAGTAGATTGTTCCCTTACAGCGGTCAGGTCTCTATTATACTGTAACCTCCACAGGGGAGATGTTGATAACAGATAGTGCATTGTACCACCTTCTGTACCCCTACCCTCATTTACTTTCCTTCATAGCTCTGTTCCTCCCGGGCATTATGTTATCTGCTTGTTCACTTCCTTGCTTATTGCCCGCTTGTCCAAATGGAGTGTAAATTACAAGAGGGCAGGAACTTTTCCTGTTTATTAATGCATCCTAAAACAGTGCCCAGCATATATTCAGTGCTCAATTTATATTGTTGATTATATTAATATAAGATCAATTAGTAAATGAATTGTTGGACTAGATTAATTAATTAATAGACACTTCTCATGTGCCAGCAATTGTAGCTAGATGCTTTATAAATATTTAATACTTAAATCCAATGCCAACCCTGTCAGGTAAATGTTGCTTTCTACATTTGACGTCTGCGGAAACTGAGGCCCAGAGAGGTTAAATAATTGCCCAAAAGACATGCACAAGTAAGCTTGCACATAATATTTGAACCTGGTTCTTTCTGATTACACAACTTGTGCCATTTTTTTTTCAACACTACACTTTGTAGAAAAACTATAGGTCAGGTAGTTTAATATCCTTCAGGGGTACAACTATGGAGAGGGTTTTTAAAGGAAACCATTCAATAATACTTTTGTGTTGGGCTTGAGATCTCCTGGTCTTCTCTTCCCCTAGCCCCTCAACTACATTTGACATCAAACAAGGCTTGCATGGGTACCTTGGCTGACAATAAAGTTTACCTGCTACTGATCTCTGTGCCTTGGACAGATCTGCTCTTTCCTCAGCATGTGCCAGCCAGAAGAACATGGAGAACCTGTCAGAGCTGAGGCGAGTTCTGTTCCTGTCTACCAAGTGTCTGCAAACTTTGGGGCCACGGCTCCCAGCACCATGCACAGCTTGCTGGGACTTGGTGAGACAACAGGAAGAAAGATTAAATGATTAGTAAGAGTGTTCAGGACAAAATAGAAATAAACAAGGCAGAGAGTTGAATGGTGACAGGAACAGGTTTCTTGATGACTAATTGGGAAGAAGGACAAAAGCTGTGATAGCAAAGGACAGGGCTGAACAAGCCATGATGTGGGTAACTGCTGTGGTTGCTGACTCTATCCCATAGGGTGCTATTTTTTTTCCCACTCATTCTGGTTTATGTCCTTGGGCTGTGCACTGGATAGGATGACTGAAAAAGTATGAGCCAGACGGTTTTCTACTCTACCTTTACAGGAGTCCCCAGAAGGACAAAAATTTGAACTTGAAGTCATCTTCAGTTACCTTGAAATTCGATTCTTTCTGGTTTTTGGTTTTGTCTTCTTATGCTCTCTTAATGAGGTGTGATTTACATAAAATAACGAGCACAGTTCATAAACGTACAGTCTAATGGACGTCGACAAAGGCACATTCCCATGTAACCCACACTGCGGACAAGATAGAAACCATTAACACCAACTTTGAAATTTCCCTCTTGCCCCTTCCCAGAGAACCCACCATGCCCTCAAACAGCCACTATTCTGACTGGTATCATGACAGATTCGCTTCGCCTGTCCTAGCACCCCACATAGATGAAATGATATGGTATATACTCTTTGTTTCTGGCCTCTTCTAATCAGCGTGATGCCCTTGAGGTTTTCCCATGATTTATGCTTTAGCATTTTCTTTATTTTTACTGCTGAATAGTAGTCCATTGTAAATATATACAATTTATTACCCAAATCGTCATATACTTGCCCATTTCCTAATCGGATTGATTGGTTTTGTCCTGCTGGGTTTTGATACTTCTTTATACTTTCTAGGTACTAGAATTTATTGACTTTATCAAGTCGTTTATTGAATATGTGGTTTGCAAAAATTTTCTCCCGTTATGTAGCTTATCTTTTCATCTTTTTAACAAGGGCTTGCACATGGCAATAGTTTTCATTTGGATGAGGTCCAATGTATCAATTTTTCCTGCTGTGAATTCCTGCATCAAGTCTAGGAACTCTGCCTAGTCCTAGATTCCCAAAATTTTCTCCTGTTCTTTTTTCCTAAAACTTTCATAATTTTACATTTTAGATTTATATCCATAATCCATCTGGGGTTAATTTTTGTATAAGGTGTGAAGTTTAGGTCAAGATTTGTCCTTTTGCCTGTGGATGTCCAATTGTTCCAGCATCATTTGTTAAAAAGGCTGTACTTCCTCCATTAAGTTGTTTTTGCACATTTGTCAAAAACTAGGTCAGCATATTTGTGTGGGTCTATTTCTGGGTTCTCTATTATGTTCTATTGATATATGTGTCTATCTTTTTGCCTGTACCTTTCCAAATAAATGGTAGAATAAACTTGTCAGATAGATGATTGATAGATAGATAGATAGATAGATAGATAGATGATAGATAATAGATAGATATAGATAGACAACCAACGTTGCTGGGATTTTTACAGAAATTGCATTAAACCTACAGATCCTTTTAGGGAGAATTGGAATCTTTACTCTGTTGAGTCTTCTAAAAATCTAAAATCACGGTATAGCTCTCCATTTATTTAGGTCTTTTTAAAAATTTCTTTCACAGTATTTTGTAATTTTAAGCAGATAGATCCTGTACATATTTTGTTTTGTGTACACTTAAGTATTTTATTTTTTGCAGTAATTATAATGGTATTGTATTTTTAATTTCAGTTTCATGTACTATTGTGAGTATATAAAAATGAGATTGATTTTTGTGTGTTGATCACGTAGGCTGTGACCTTACTGAACTCACTTATTAGTTCTAGGATGGTTCTTTGGTGGCTTTCTTGGGTTTTTTGACATGGGCAATCATGTCACCTGTAAGCAAAAACAGTTTTATTTATTCCTAATTTATATGTTTTTATTTCTTTTTCTCAACTTCTAGCAAATGGCTAGAAGTTCCAATACCATGTTGGATAAGAGCGGCGAGAGTATCCTGCCCTGTTCCAGATCTTGGGGAAAAACCTTTCAGTCCTTCAACATTAGCTGTGATGTAAGACTTTTACAGGTGCTACTAATCAAGGCGAGGTAGTTCCTTAACTTAGTGAAAGTTTTTGTCATGAGTGGGTGTTGGATTTTGTCAAATGCTTTTTCTGTGTTGAATGATAAGACTATATGATTTTTCTTGATTTTTATCAACCTTGTTCATATGATGGATTACTTTGGTTGATTTCAGAATAAGGAACAAGCCTTGCATACACAGGATAAAACCACTTGGTCATGGTATATGATTCTTTTAAATAATTTTTAGATTTGATTTGCTAGGATTTTGGGGGGAGTTTTGTTTTTGTTTTTTGTTGTTTTGTCTAAAGCCATGAGAGTCATCGGTCTGTGGTTTCTTTGTTTGCACTGTCTTTGTCTGGTTTGGGTATTAGGGTAATACTAGCCTGATAAAATGAGTTGGAAAGTGTTCCTTCTTCTATTTCAGAAAAAAGTTGTATAAAATTGGTCTTAATTCTTCTTTACGTGTTCAGTAGAATTCTCCAGTATGACCATCTGAGCCTAGAGATTTCTTTTTCATAAACTTTCACTTTATGAATTCAATTTCTTTAATTATTGTAGGGCTATTTGGATTATCTATTTCATCTCGGTTGAGTTTTGATAGTTTGTGGTTTGTCAAGAGATTAATTTCTCCTAAGTTGTCAAATTTATGATCATACTGTTGTTCACAGTATTCCATTATCTTTGTAATAATTGTAGGATTTGTAGGGATAGCCTCTGTTTCATTCCTAATATCGATAACTGTCCCACTGCCTTCCAGAGGGGAAGAGGAGTTTCAGACATGTGAAGGTGGAGAACTTCTTTCGTAGCCAGGCATTTGTGGCAGGATCTCCCTACAGGTAACCCCCAGTTGCCATGGAGTCTCTGGGCAGGGTCAAAGAGGATTTCTGGTTGGACCACTCATTCTGGTGGAGTCCCTCTTGCCAGTTCCTCCCACTAACCTTGGTATTTGGGCGGGGGCGGGGGGGTAGATGGTGTCCAGCCTGGCAGGTAAATATCGTTAGCAGTTGTCTCTAGCTCTGTTCTGTCTGCTGATGATGTTGGGCTGGTTTCAGAAGGTTGTTTTCGCAGGGACTTCCCTTTAGTCTAGAGGGGTAAATGAGCTAACCTGGGCTGCCTTCTATTACTAAGCTGGTGTCCAGGAAATACCAAGTCTTCGTCATTTTCTTCTGTTGGGTAGAGCCTGCAAGACACCCTGCCACTGTGCTGTTTCTCCCCAGCCAGTATGCCTTCTTCTTATCACCTTTCAGACTATCCTTTGGTTGTCTCTTGAGTTATTTCCAGGGCTTATAGTTGTACTTTGTGGGGATAAGCAAAGAGAAACAGATCTACGCCGTTTTGTCAAGACCGGAAGTCAAGTATACCTTTCAAAGAGGAATTGTCTTTGGTTCTTAAATGTCTACTTTGTATGTTTAGACACTTACTCATTTTAGGGGCCACAGTCATAGTTCCCAGGCATTGCTGCTTTGAGGCAACAGCGCAACTCACAAGTTTCTTCTGGGACTTGATGCCTCTGTCAGAGAAGCAGCTGGTAAGGAGGAGTCAACAGGTGATTGTTTTGAAAAAAGGAACAAAGTCACTCAAGTACCACCACATGTATAATTATCTTCAGCTAAATGTCTTCCTTCTTTTTCCCCTTAAGTTTTGTCTTAAAATTCATCTTAACTGGATTTAATATTTCCATGAGACAAAAGAACATGACGAGAAAGGGACTTATCTGGGGTCTTACCACACCTCTTCAGTCAAAGTTTTAGATTAGTTTCCCCCAAAACTGAGTAATGAGAGCCTCTCCATTGCTGATTCAGCATTCAAAGAGCGTATGATAAATCAAAATTATGGGTTGAAATGAATGTAATGAAATTTATTGGAATAAGGATAAAATCTTTTATTTAGGTACAAAATGTTCACTAATAAACACATAAATGGGAAATAGTTTAACGACAGTTTATTCGAAGGCAGAATAAAGGTCTCAGTGTGACCTAAAAAGCTATGGTAGTCTTAGTATAAATATGAGAGCCAGCATCGAGAGTTAAAGTCCCTTCGTCTCTTTTTCAGTGTTTCTCAAATTTTAATGTACATGCAGATTACCTGGGTATCTCATAAAACCAAAGGTTCTGATTTAGCAGAACTGAAGTAGGCCTTGAGAATCTGTGGTCTAACCGGCCCCAGGCCCTGCTGGTTCTGTCAATCACTGGGCCACCTTTTGAGAAGCCAGGCCCTGCACTATGCAGATCGCTCATAAGATGCGATATTCATTTCCAGGCAAGCAGTACATCTTAAGAGAATCTGAGAAATGAATTTGTTCAGAGAAGATAAGGCAGTACAGTTAGAAGTTAGAAACTAAGGTTCATGACTAACAGTAGAAAGGTCAACCCTTAATCAACTAAGAGCTCTTTCAAATTGCTAATACAAACCATCCACAGACAAGCAGGCAAACAATTTAACAATAACAACAAAAATCACACACGACCAAACACAGACAACCAATTAACATTTGAAAAGATGTTTGGCCTCAGCAGTGATCATGGCAAAATAAAACAACGATGAGATATCATTTTTTCAGCTAGTGGGTAGACAACAATTTAAAAGCTTCACGCAATCCAGAGGGAAAATAGGGATTGTCACGCATTGTTGGTGGAATATGAATTACCACAACCTTTTTGAAAAGTAATCCAGCATTATTTACTAAAATAAAGAAAGTGCAGGGGCACCTGGGTGGCGCAGTCCGTTGAGCAACCGACTCTTGGTTTCCACTCAGGTCGGGATCTTGGGGGAGTGGGATCGAGTCCCACCTTGGACTCCGCACTTAGCATGGAGTCTGCTCGAGATTCTCTCCCTCAGCTCCTCCCCCCACCTGAGCTCTCTCTCTCTCTTTCAAGTAAACAAATCTTTTTTTTAAAAAAAGAATGTGCATATATATTTTGACTCAGCAGTTCCACTTGCGGGAGTCTATTCTAAACCCAGAATTATGGATCTACTTACAAAGATGCTTGCTGCAACATTGTTGTGAAAAACACTTGGAGGGGCGCCTGGGTGGCACAGCGGTTAAGCGTCTGCCTTCGGCTCAGGGCGTGATCCCGGTGTTCCGGGATCGAGTCCCACATCGGGCTCCTCCGCTGGGAGCCTGCTTCTTCCTCTCCCACTCCCCCTGCTTGTGTTCCCTCTCTCACTGGCTGTCTCTATCTCTGTCAAATAAATAAAATCTTTAAAAAAAAAAAAGAAAAGAAAAACACTTGGAAACTACCTGAATGTCCTCAACGAGTGACTGACCATATTGCGGCATATGCAATGTAAGGGAGCATTTGCTGTAAATTCCTGCCTTCCAAGGGTGGACTGATGAGTTAGTAGGCACCTGGCGCTGTACTGTTCAATCGGAGGCCATCAGAAATGCTATTTGAGGAAGTCTTGTAGAGGCAAGACATCAATCTGTGTGATTTCTCAGTTTCCTTCTGACTCTAAAATTCTACGACTCTCTAAATCGGGTACAGTGACCCTCAGTAAAAGCAAGGAAGAAGAGGAAGAGAGACAAGGTTCCCACTGTATTTTTATCCTCTTGCCTCCGTTTAGAACTGGGACCTTGGGAGCTGGTTTAAGGAGCGGAATAGTTCATTCGCACGTATAGAGGCCCCAGACTGAAGCTATTTTGTTTGGATACGTGCTAAATGAAGAAAAAATGGTTATTAGTTTCTGTATCCCTAATTGTTGAAATGAGATCCATATTTCAGAAAATGCCTCCTTTATATTCATAGTCACTAACGGAAAGTGACTAATATGTGACTGGGCAGGAACACAACGTCAAACACCCTGAGCATATGGATAAGCGACTCTCTGTGTGTCTAAAATCAATGAAGCCTGACGCCCGCTTCTTTGCCAAGAGCGTGGACTGGCATAAATGCGCTCGGGGACGGGAGAACAGCATCTCATTATGTACTGGGACAGGGGTGAGTGGCTAGATGCATGCATTTCCCCCCAGCAGCAGCTTGCAAATTGTGACACTGCCTCAGAGGTGCTTATGTGGCCCAGCAAGCATTTGTTACGAGTGTTTAAAATATGTTTAAACAGTTATTTTTAAAACTGTAATTAAATCCTAACTAGCAAACACATTAAAATATGATACATGCCAAAATGTTAACACACTGGAAACCACCAAAATATTGATGTACATTCTCATTGTCTGTTTCATAAGCGAATACCGTGAACGTCAATGCCCAAGTTTGTATAAAAAGTGTTTTGCTTGTCTTATGGTGCAATATAATATTTCATTTGGAAAATAGGAAGTTATGCCACTAAAATTTCTGATAGTCACTGCCCCAAATCACAAATTAGAGAAGACCAAAAAGTAAATGTAGAATGAGTAAAGCCTGAGTAATTACTATTAGAATGGTTAATTCATATATTTTTCAAATCCTGAAATGGTCCTCACCTCCTTCAGAACATCCCACCTTAAACAAAAAGCTCTTTATTGTTGGGGCGCCTGGGTAGCGCAGTCGTTAAGCGTCTGCCTTCGGCTCAGGGCGTGATCCTGGCGTTCCGGGATCGAGTCCCACATCAGGCTCCTCCGCTGGGAGCCTGCTTCTTCCTCTCCCACTCCCCCTGCTGTGTTCCCTCTCTCGCTGGCTGTCTCTCTGTCACATAAATAAATAAAATCTTTAAAAAAAATAAATAAAATAAACAAAAAGCTCTTTATTGTAGTTTAGAGCAATCTTCTTTTATCTCTTCAGAATCTGGTATTCTTCTTCCCTCACTATTTTTTACTCTCATTCTGTGGGGAGAGGAAGTTGGGACCAGGAGCTGGAGCTGAGTTGAATGTTGGTGATAAAGGTTTATGTGATGACTTATATGACAGTTTCTTTTCAAGGGAGAGAGACTTCTCATTTCTTTTTCTATTGCAAACATATTTTGAGAAATTAAATGAGCTTGGAAACTTGCCAGCATAGGATCTGGAGTTTGAGTGCCTAGGTTCAAATTCTAGGTCCACCATCTTTCATCCGAAGCTGGTACTCTTTCTTCTATGGAACGCCTTCTGTCATAGCTGCAAGACAGAGTGACGAAAGTTAATAATGGGTGGCTGATTTTTTTTATCTCGTCCTTATTTTTGATACCATGGAATCCTGATGTCCCCTAGAGGATAGCACTCACCATTCAGTCACTTCCCTAATGTTTATTTTGTGTAAATATATAAGACAGTTGGCCATACCCACACCATGTGATGCAGAAGAGGAAAGAATTTCACCAAGAAGGATGTTACGTCAGGAAAACAAAACAAAATCACCTAAATGTTTTAACAGACTAACCTCACTAGCTTCCTGTAGACACCTTTATCATCCCAATTTACGAATGAGAAATTTCTGGCACCTAGAAGTGAATTATCTTGCCCAAGCTCGCACAGCTATCAGGTGGTAATACCGTTAACTCTGTGAGAACCAATAAGAAGACAGGTTGGTAACTTCTCAGGAAGTTTTTCCCTGTGTCTGGAAATAATTTTTATGTCTGCTTTAAAACTTCTTTTTCTTGGGGCGCCTGGGTGGCTCAGTCATTAAGCGTCTGCCTTCGGCTCAGGGCGTGGTCCTGGAGTTCTGGGATCGAGCCCCACATCAGGCTCTTCCACTGGGAGCCTGCTTCTTCCTCTCCCACTCGCCTTGCTTGTGTTCCCTCTCTCACTGGCTGTCTCTCTCTCTGTCAAATGAATAAATAAAATCTTTAAAAAAAAACCTTCTTTTTCTTTAAATGGCTCCTTTAAGGTCCCAGAAAAGAATCTTTTCGCTGGGTTGTGTCATACCATAATATAACAATGGCAGGGGAGTTTTAAACTGAGTGGCTGATAAGAAATACCATAATATAAATGCGATTAAACAAAAAACAGTATAGCCACAATGTGGAAGAGGAAGTCATATCTGCTAGCCTGGGAGTTCAATGTGGGTTAGAATCCAGGTACTTAGGGGAATCAGACCCAAGAGCTTGCTGCACCGGCAGTGTGGTAAGGAAGGCAGTTCATGGAGTCAGTTGGAAATGTGGTAACCACTCAGCAGAAGACTGCAGTCCATACAACAGCCATGTCCTAAAGGCGGCCACATCACAGATAGCCCTGACCCTACAATAGGACCCAAGTGAAGGACGAAAGACTGCTGATCCAAAGCAGTGGTTCCCGTATAAGTTATGGACCTACTAGAGTTAATCAGGGGTTAGTTCAGAAAAGGTGGAGAAGAGGAGTAACAACATTACTCCCATGCACCTCCCAGGCGTTAGCTAGCACGCTGTGAAGCCCTGTCTGTAAGTTATTCCATGTAAACTGCAGGTGACACCCTGGGGCTCTATCTCCATATTACAGATGAGGAAATAGACGTACATTCGACCACCTAACATGAGCAAGACCACCGAGATGGTAAAACTTCCTTCAAGCCCAGACTTTGCAGAGTTGAAGCCTGTGGTCTTTCTACTTCATCAAGATTACTCAGCTATTCCTGAGTAAGAGTCTGAAATAGCGGTCTTACTTATTTCTAGAAGGGTCCTGGTTATTTAAGCAATAGAGTTTTGTTTTCAGAAAATAAGACCCTCTGGGCACCTGGGTGGCTCAGTTGGTTAAGACTGACTTTTGACTTTAGCTCAGGTCATGATCTCAGAATCATGAGCTCTCACCCTGCGTGGGCCTCCATGTTGGGCGTGGAGCCTGCTTAAGATTCTCTCTCTCCTTCTGCCTCTGCCCCTCCTTACCCACCCATGCCCCTCCTCTCTCAAGCACACACGTGCTCTCCCTCTCTCTAAAAAAAAACCAAATAATAATAAGACCCTCCTTCTCAATTTACCACATCAGCTAGAAAGGTGTGTAAAATAGCTACAAAAAGCAAAACTGACCTATACTTAACAGAAACCCATGACAGCTTCCGGAGTTATTGACTCTTAGAGCTCAGAAGGGTCTAGAGCAGCTGCCTGGAGTTTGCAAATCCCACACAGCATCGTAATAATGCATGTATTATTCAACAGGTAAACAGCTAGGATTAAAAGTGGTTCACCGCAGAGAACAAATAAAGACTTCCTGACTAGTGGAAGGATAGTCATGCTCCTAAGTATGGGGGAAGGAAACAATAAGAAATATTTCTTGATTGGTTTCTACTCACGTAAGTGTGTGCATATGCTGAGCGTCGTCTTTGTGAGTGGGGAATTGTTGGAGCACTGAAGGAGGATTGTTTCTTCGGAATTTGTGTCTTAGGCAGAAAGATGGGGAGAAAATAGGTAACTAGTAATTCTGAACATAATTAATCATAATAAATTGTAAATTCAATTTCAGCTCTACGTACATGTTCCAAGAGATTTTAACTTCAAGAAATAATTATACTCAAGTCAGGAGGAAATTGCCGAGTGAGAAACATTGACGATAAAGTCCCCGTACTACTAAGGTGAGAGCATTCTTCATTTTTGTTCTAATAGTGTGTGGTATTAATAAAATAAGGAATATTTCTGGAAGTTCTGCTTAGCTGTTTCAGATGAGTTATTTTGATGAGAAATAGTCTTTCTTACAGATACTCATTTGTATGAGATTGGATATGCAAAGCGCTTAGCCCACACCTGCCAAAGGTCTATAGCTCAGCTTTTTTTTTTTTTTTCTTCCCCTTATTGGACCTCTAGCTGTTCAGACTGGTTCCAGGATACAGCCTCCACCCAGGTGTAATCACCTGAACTGTAATCACTTCAGAGGAAATACCAGCTTCTGGAGTGTTGTTATTTCTTTCATTAACCAAAACATATACAATTAGAGTAGAGGCTATAACCCACGTTAAATTCATATTTTCTTCACAAAAATAAGGTGTCAGTTCCCCAGGCTTTGTCATTTGTTAACTATCATGGTCTAAGTCTAATCTTTTTGATACCTATAAGAAAAAAAAACAAAACAAAATGGTGCTCTTTACCAACTGGATGAAATTACAGTAAGAAAGCCAGAGAAATGATTTATGTTCTGATCCCAGGAGAGTAATCAATTTACACTCTGGAGCATGAAATCTGATTGCCCTTTTCTCTAATGTGAAACACCATGTACTACAATTTATTGACCATAAAACTACTCATCCAGAGTCAAAGCATTTTGTTCCATGATTTCTCTATGCAATCTTCAAAGAAAGGATTGATGTGAAATGAATCAACTATCGACTCCGTATAGAGAATCCTGCCCACCTTTTTAATCTCTGCTTGGAAAGGAGACCTCCATAAATTATTAATCGAATTCTGCAGTTCAGGTCATGATTTATTTCCTTCAAATGTCTAGTAATTTTTTAGGCCCCCAGAATCATTAATTTGTCTTCCCACATATCTTTTTTTCCCCCCTGGGTTGTAAAGTTAGACACTTTTCCCAGCTTTTCAGCTTATTACTGCAACCACCCTTCCTCCCAAAGTCATTTTCATTCAGAAAACAATTATTTCATTTACATTATTTTAAGGATAGTGGATTTCTGGATAATGTCACATTCACTCCCTACCAATCAATGTACATTCAAATGTCTCACTCGATGCTTATGTTACAAGGATTCATAGACTAAATTGCGGAATGCTCAGTAAGCTTTTCAAAGAGACTGAAAAAAGCATTTGGATCTTATATAAATAAATATTTTTGTAACATGTCCCAAATTTTCATGATTTCAATTTGAATAGAGGTATGTTTCATTTGTAATCTCAGCTTCTTCACGGTTTCTCTTATTCAAAAACTGGTATGGATAAAAATAGAAAGCTTAATTTTTTATTTCCCCAAAATGTTTTGAATCTTGGGAATTCACTTTCTCTTTCAAAGAAATTATAATGCCACCGAGAGCTTCTCTTAAATGCCGCTTTTAGCTTTATGTGAAAGTCATTTTTACATTTGCCTTGATTTTTTTTCCATTTGTCCTTAAAATGGAACATAATACCTATAGTCTCTGAGTCTGTATTCCTGACAATTGGAAAGAAAGAGTGACAATTTCAAGAGCAAAAAGTTTTAGTCACCATTGGAGGAAAAAAAGGATATTTTGCTTAAGGTCAAGTGATTCTTTTAATAGCATAACTTCTCTAGTCAAAGACCAGAATATTGTAACTTTTAGCATAACTACAGCTTTTCTTTGAATATGTTCCATCTAGCACAAAATTCTTGCTAAATAATCAGCTCTCACCTCTATTGACAAGGGTGTTTCTTTGATTACAAGAAAACCAAATTTAGTAGTGTTCTCTGCTCCAGACATGTGCTTCCAGTAAGAGGAACTGTCAGTCATAGTCCCTTTAAAATAGGTTTTAGTCACCAAAAACAACAATTTGAAGCTTCTAACACATTGGATGTGTAAAACTGAAACAAGGCAGGTTTGGTCAGACAGCAATGTTGAGCTTTTCCTATAACTTGAAAGAGGCTGTTTAACACTGTTTCTGGTGTTCTGGTAACTGATATTAAAAGTCAGGAAATTTTAAAAGCGTTATAATTTTTCAAAATTATTTTAATTTTTAAAAATTTTACAATTTTGGGGTGCCTGGGTGGGCCAGTCGGTTGAGCGTACCACTCTTGATTTTGGCTCTGGTTATGGTCTTGGGGTTGTAGGCTTGAGCCCCAAATCTGGCTCCATGCTGAGCACTGGGTATGGAGCCTGCTTGAGGTTCTCTCTGCCATTCCCCACTCCGAGATCACGCACTCTCTCTCCCTCTCGAAAGAAAGAAAGAAAGAAAGAAAGAAGAGAAAAAAATTATAATTTTTCCAGAGCAAGTTGAATTATTGAATCATCCTGTTCCTTGTTACACAAAGTATGTTCTATGAACCACTCTGGCATTGGTTTGGGACTTGCTGGAAATACTGAATCTCAGACCCAAAGCAGAATATGTATTTTTTTAATATGCAGTTTTAATGAGATCCCCAGATGTTGCATAAGCATATTAAGGTTTAAAAAGCACTGAACTAGGGGCGCCTGCGTGGCTCGGTTGGTTAAGTGCCTGCCTTTGGCTCAGGTCATCATCCCAGTGTCCCCGTTAGGGGCTCCCTGCTCAGCAGGGAGTCTGCTTCTCCCTCTCTCTGTCCCTCCCTCCACTCGTGTGTGCTCTCTCTCTCTCTCTCTCACTTGCTCGATCACTCTTAAATAAACAAATAAAATCTTTAAAAGTAAACTAAAATAAAAAAGCCTAAAAAGCACTGAACTAGTTAACATTGCTGCTTGGAAGGGCCAAAGACTCTTCATTACAGTTTCCGGTGGATGGGCTGAGGTAGGCTGCTGGGCTCTGCCGGATTGCAGGTGCACTCACGTAGCAACTCCCTCGGCTGCTGCTGCTGCTGCGGGTGGCTGGAGACTGACTCAGCCAGAACCCTCAGATCAGTTGCCACGGTTGCAAGTGATCTTATCCATTAACCCCAGAGTGCCTTCCAATATCATCATTTTCTGTGTGGGCTGTTACGAGGAAAAAGGCAGCAATGCACCACTCTGATGAATTACATTTAATGGGAAGGATTAAAGAGGGAAAGTAAATAGAAGGGGGAAATCAAAGCTTTTTGCCTGCAGATAAATCAAAAGTGAGGAAGCCAGGGGAGTGTGGGTGGCTCAGTGGGTTAAGCACCTGCCTTAAACTCAGGTCATGATCCCAGGAGCCCCATGTAAGTCTCCCTGCTCAGCGGGGAACGCTTCTCCCTCTCCCTCTGCCTGCTGCTCCCCCTACTTGTGCTCACTCTCTCTCTCTCTCTCTCTCTATGTCAAATAAGTAAAAAAAAAAAAAAAAAAAAATCTTAAAAAAAAAAAGGAGGCCAGAATGAGTTTGGATATTTGCTTCATTTCCCCAAGTCCCTGCAAAGTTACATAAGTAGAATTTATGCAACAACCAAGCAACGTTGGAAGCGTAATTCCTGGCTGGCAGTGTTGTTTTATTGTTGTTGGTGGTGGTGTTTTCATAGCTTTTGCCTTAAGATAAACCAGCACAGCCTAAAACATGAGCAGAACTGTTCAGCAGTAAACCCTTGGCAATGGCAACAGAAGTATCACTAAGTAATAATATTTTTAGACCATATTAGAAAAAAAAATTTTCTTATCCATATTTGTCACAGCATTTGTCCAGTGTTTTGAAGAAAGTGGCTTCAAGTTGATACAAGAACCCAACCCTATAGCGATTGTTATGACTATACATGGCATTGTGCTTTGGTTAATTTTTCAGTTACTATTTTAACTCTCATTCCTTAATATGGGTCTGTGTTTCTCAATTAACATTTTTTAAAGGACAAAATTAAAGAACCTCAGTCTTAGCTTCTCTCTTATAGCACAGCAATGGCTTCCAATTGGCTTCTCTTGCTAGTTTCCCTCTTTCTAGCCCATCATCCACATAATTATCACAGAGACCCTTGGAGAATGCAGATCCCTTTCTGTCACTTTTCTGCTTCTGCTGTTCTGATGACATTGCATAGCTCCCTGCATAGTTGAAATTCCTTCCTTTGGCATTCACATTCCTTTAGGACTCCTGGAGTTTAGGACTCCTTGAGTCAATTTCCTTTGTGAGCCCATGTCCATCTGCATGGCAACCATTTCAAACGGCTGTAGTTCCCCACCACACAGTGCTTTATAATGCCTCTGTGCCTTTGTACCTGCTGTTTCTCCTGTTATAATGTTCTTCTCCTTTGTTGTTGACGTGGCCACCTTTCTCATCCTTGAAGCTTTAACTCCAGGGTCGGCTCCTGTATGTAGAAAGTCCCCCTCTCTTCTTCCTTTCTAGTGTTCCCATGGAACCCTGTGTTGTCTCTATCATGGAATAGACAACAGTATCGTGGAACTTTCCCAGAGGATTGTCATCAGGACCAGCGTCATGGGTGTGCGACCTGTACAGTTGCATAGAGCTCTGCTTTGAAGGACCCCACACTCTAGTTAATATTCTGTTGTCACCATCTGGAAATTCTTGATTTTATCTTTGTATGTCTTGCAAATCAAGTCCAATGGGACAAGGGAGCGTGCCCCTGAGCAGAGGAGATGCGTGCAATAATTGTGTATTTCTGACCACCCCATTCCCATAAAACATTCACAATGCCCCAAGAGCACAGAATTCCAGTAGGTCCACAATGCATGAGATTTCAAGAAGATTGAAAACAAGTACAAGAAAAGCATGTTACATCTACTACCAAGAACCAACACTTACAGCTCCAAGAGAACATACTTTCTATTCCAACTAGAACTTGCTCGGAATGCAGAAAGAAGACAATGATGTTCTAAAAAAACAGTGATGCTCTTAGAATGAGCAAGGAACCCTATCATTCTTTCCTATTCTTACTACTTCCCTATGTTAGCCAAACACTTACACTGCAAATGATAACACAGGAGAAGGGGAAAGATAGGGCAATCATAGTCTCTTTACTTTTCGTCTTTCCTCATTCACCAGTAAGCTACTGGTGGTAGAAGTGTTGGTAGAATCCAGGCATCTCAAGAAGTAAAATAAAAACAGTTGAGTTAGTTGTGTGCAACATTTCCACTGTCCTGGTAAAAATTAAATACTACAATTATATAACTTCAGTGATTCTGCCTACGAGTCAAATGCTTTCATATTTGAATTTTATTTATTTTTTTTAAAGATTTTATTTATTCAACAGAGATAGAGACAGCCAGCAAGAGAGGGAACACAAGCAGGGGGAGTGGGAGAGGAAGAAGCAGGCTCATAGCAGAGGAGCCTGATGTGGGGCTCGATCCCAGAACGCCGGGATCACGCCCTGAGCCGAAGGCAGACGCTTAACCTCTGTGCCACCCAGGCGCCCCATTCATATTTGAATTTTAAGCTGGCATTGCACCACATAAAGATAGATAACAAAATTTAGGCTAACCATTTACATTTTTAATTTTTCTTGACTTACGATGATATTGAACATCACATTAAAAAGGGTATGCCAAATCAAGAGAAGCTACAGAAGAAAGAAAGAAATTAATATTTTTGTGTTGTTAAAGACATTTTTTTTCCTGGCATTTTGGACAAGAGGCTCCATGTTTTCATTTTGCAGTGGACCCTGCAAATTTTGTAGCTCACCCTAATTATAATTTGTTTTACTTGTCTGTGCCCCATATTAGATTAGGAGTTTCTTGAAGGCAGGGACTTTGTTTTTTATCTTGGTATCCCTACTGTTTATAAATAGCAGGCTCTCAAAAGATGAATTTCACATGGCAATTGCAGCTAATTTTAATGTTTCCAGAAAGGATAGACAATAGAAGCAGCTCTCTTTCCAGAATGTATCCCTAACGATGTATATTTGCCTCGAATGTGCCAATACAGAATAAGGAGAATAAAACTAATCCTCCAAGCAGCTAATCCTCTACGGACCTGCTAGGTCCGTGTCAGGCATTGTGGGAGATTCACGTTGTATCTTGGAGTCATTCGTGAGATATGACTGCTTAGTCACGGAAGCATAGGATAAAAGGTGAATATGGTGAGTGCTCACGGGAGACATGTACACTGAGGCATAACAAGGGCTGGAAGAATTGCATCAGATGCCGAAGTGGATATTTATTTAGATAGTAAAAGCCTAATTCCTGCCTGGACAACTCCAGTGGCTCAAAGTAAGGTAGGAGGGTCTTAACATAAGGGCCGGATGTAGCCACAAGGCCAGGCAGTGACCTAGGTCCCCAGATTCCTAGCACATAGGTGTTGTCTGGAGAGTTACGTGCACAGACCTGGGCCCTGGTCACCAGTGAAGCAGGAATCAGAAGCAGAACTCCGGGCCCCACAGAAGGACAATCCAAAGGACAGGGAAGGACCCCAGTCCTGGAGGGCATTAGAGTAAAAGAGGTCTTTTCCCAAAAAAAGACCAAGGACCAGAGCAGGAACCTGACCCACGACCAAGGCCAGGGGTGGAATGGGCACAAACAAGCAGGGACACCGATGGGCTCAGTCACTTAGTTGGGGAGTGACACCAAACCTGTGGGATCTGTGAGTCCAAATAAGCAGGAGATGACCTAGAAAGCCGAGGAAATTATTTCAGAGGATTGGAGGGGAAAACACATAAGACTTAGATAGGAAACTTGTAATTTGTCATAAGACAAATCCATGTCAAACAAAGTAGAATTGAATTGAGCATGACATATAAGAGGCAAATAATGGAGTTCATATTTTAAGTACCCTGAGGAGTCAAAGTGGGTTGGAGAAATGAGAAAAGGCTTCCTGGACGAAATAGCGTGAGACCTGGATGTTCAAGAAGGAGAGACTCAGTTCGGGAATAATGAGCCTACGGGAAACTGCAAATGGGGATGGTCTCTGTAAGGGTCTGTGCCTGGGCATACGGGATGGAGGAAACAGTGTGATAGGCAGAATAATGCCCCCAAATATGTCCACGCCTTATTCCCCGAACCTGTACAGACTACCTGATCTGGCAAAAGGAACTGCCCATGAAAGCAAATGACTGAGGAGAGTATCCTGGATGATCCAGGCCCATTGTAATCCCAGCGGCCCTTACAAAAATGATGCAGGAAGGGTTGGAATCAGCGGAGGTGGCCTGACGATGGACTCAGGGACCGGAGTCACTTGCTCTGAGGATGGAGGAAGCCATCCCAAGCCAAAGGACTGTAGGCGACCACGAAAGCGGAAAAAGGCAAGGAAAGAGATTGTCTCCCCAGAGCCTCTAGCGGGAATCTCTTTATCAAACTCTGGACTTGACCACAAGCAGAATGATTTCGGACTGCTGATCTCCAAAACGCTAAGAGTTAAAACTGTTATTTTAGGCCATTGAGTTGGTGGCGATTTGTTGCAGTGGCAACAGGAAAGCAACAGAGACACTAGGAAACGTGGACGAAGCTGCAGAGCTATTTGTGGTCCCTGTGGCGGTGCCAGTAGAAACCGAGCACAGCCAAGCAAAGGATAGAACTTGCTGCACGACACTGCCTTCTTCTGTGTTCCAAATCCATCACCGGGGACGCCTTGAGATAAGCTCTGGAGAGAGGAGGCTCCGCCCCCTCAGCCCACAGCGCATCGGTGGGAGCCCTGGGATCGGAAGGGTTTGCGTACATCAAGGCGCTGGCCAGTTGGTTCTGGGTGAGGCCTCTCTTCCTGGCTTGCAGACAGCTGTCTTGTCGCTTGGTCCTCACATGGCCTTTCCTCTGTGTGCGCACATGGAAAGAGAGATCGCTGGTGTCTCTTCCACTTCTCCTCCCGACCCCAGTCCTATTGGATCAGGGTTACCACCCTTACAATCTCATTGAACTTGAACTACCTCCTTAAAGAACCTATTTCCAAATACAGTCCCATTAGGAGTTAGGGTTTCAGTATACAAATTTGGGGAGGATACGATTCAGTCCAAATCAGATGACCATTAGGAATGCACCATCTTTTCCTTTTACGGTCCATGACCTCATATTCATCATGTTATGAAGACTGTATCAGGAACCATTACGAAAATACTTCCAGAACACCTTTTAATTTTCATGCATTTTCAAGATTTTCCTAATGTCACAATCTGCCCGGGAATTTGCCCATCTGCCCAAAGAAAGAGAAGGAAAGCAGGCTGCACGCTGTTGTCTTTTCCTTGTTCACCTAAGTGAAATGCTAATTCAGAAAGTACAGCGAAGAAAATATTATCTTTTTGTAAAAACCATGTAGCTGGGTGCCTGCTGTCAGGATATAATTATACAAAATGGAACTGGTCTCAAGCAAGACACGAAGGTTACCATCCCAGCTACATAAAGTGCCTAGGGAGCTCCTCTAATTACCACGGACTAGAGATGTAGTCTTCTATCTCTTTCAAATAACGTCAGCGGCAGCCGCGACAGCCAGCACCTTGCAACATCACACTTCTTCATTAGTCGGCTCTGACTCACCCTCCTCACCTCCTGCCACCCAGCAAACCTTCCGTGGAGTGATTTCTCTTTCCATGTACTGGGTAGCACTTAAGCTACTGCCTTCTCTCTTCCTTCTTTAGTTCCTACCAAATAATTACTGAGTGTCTCTGCCATGCACGGATATTCATACGTTCCGGTTTATTCCGGCCTCGTCCCTGTAACTGCAAATGGGTTAAGCGAGGATCGAAGTGGTTCTGTGGTTTGGCACCAGTCCTGAGACATCGCAGTGGGCATCTGGAGGGAAGGAAGGGGAAGGAAAGAGGGGAAGGGGGATGGGGCAAGCAGAGCAGGGGAAGAATCTTCAGGAGCGGGGGAGAGCAGTAGTACAGTCAGATGACCCTCCCTTCTACCATCCTGGGGGGTCAACTTGACCCTTCCCATGCCCCAGAGGCTCTATACCCAGAGACTAATTTTATGGGAATTTATCGTAAGAGGAACTTGTATAACCTGCTTGATTAGAATTGGTTGGTCCTGCTGCCCAGACACAGCAAAACTGGAGTGCAATTCTATAAATAAGTCCTGGCTCCACTGCCTAATGAGCGCTTACAATCAGCCTGAAGGGAAGATAGCATCTATCTCTGCTGTTCATTTCCTTTCATCCTGAATGCATGAAAAGATACTTTTTAAGCCTTTTTTTCATAGACTTCTCTCTATCCAAGTTGGGACAGGGTCCCAAATCTGCCCACAGGCCAGCGAGTTCTCTGCAGCCAGCTTCCACTATGACCAGGTCGTTCTTGGTTCCACCCGTCTAAGCACTGCAGGAAACAAGCTCTTCCCTCAGCTGCCCTTTGTCTAGGGCTAAACCTTGATTTCTTCGAGAAGGCATGTGACAGCCTGCTTCTACTTCCTTTCTTCCTCTCTGCGGCCTCTGAGCTGGGCCACATGGGGCTAGATGCCACATGACAAACCAATGAACATTGCCCTGTCTCTGTTTTTCTATGAGAAGATAGGAAGATGGTCTCTGTTAGAGACTGAATGTTTGTGTCCCCCCCACGCCCCGCAGATTCATATGCTGAGACCTTACACTGTGATGGTATTAGGAGGTGATCGTATTAAGACGTGAGGCTTTTGGGGGCGCCTGGGTGGCGCAGTCGTTAGGCGTCTGCCTTTGGCTCAGGGCGTGATCCCGGCGTTCCGGGATCGAGTCCCACATCGGGCTCCTCCACTGGGAGCCTGCTTCTTCCTCTCCCACTCCCCCTGCTGTGTTCCCTCTCTCGCTGGCTGTCTCTCTGTCATATAAATAATTAAAATCTTTAAAAAAAAAAAAAAGGTGAGGCTTTGGATGCAATTAGGATTAGATGGGGTCATAGGATGGAGATCCCATGATGGGGTTAGTACCCTTGTACGAGTCCTGAGAGAGCTTGCTGCTTCTCCCTGCTCTCTGCCCCATGAGGATACCATAAGTCGACTGTCTGCAACCTAACAGAGTGCCCTCATCAGAGCCTGACCCTGCTGACACCCCGATCTTGGACTTCTAGCCTCTAGTATTGTGGAAGACAAATTTCTGTTGTTTAAAATCGACGCAGTCTATATTATTCCCCTGAGATGATTAAGCCAATCACTGATAGATAACTTTGGTGAGACTTGTCAAGCTATGGTTATGTTTATAGAAAACTTTTAAGTTGTTATAAAAAATACAATGTGAAAACTATAATTTTATCAAAACATATCTTAATTTACGAGGTTGAAGAAAAGGGGATCCGGTGCTCAGGGTCCCAATATGCCCTCAGCTGAGTGCATTCACTGTTATCTCCAGTGCTCACACCAGTGCAAATGTATGATTTCCAATCCGTAAATTCAGGGTTTAAGAAGTACCCATTTCTGTAACTTAGATGAAATATAAGTTCAAGCATACATCTAACCAAGTTATCCAGAGGTAATATTGAAACTCCCTGTTCAGGTCTGATAAGAACCTGGAACTCTTACCATCTGTCCAGGAAACACCTCTGTCCTCCACCTGGCTCTCTGGCATCTGCACTCTTCCATCCATCATGACATTGCCTAAGGCCAACAGTGGTCCCCCGAAGTCTGATAACTTTAAGTCAAGTCACATGGGAGGTACATAAAAGTTTGTGGGGGCTGGAAATACCCTTCCCTAAGTACCTCACCATCATCTTTTTGATATCTTGCCACCCACCTGGAGTTCAGAGTTGGGTGCGGGTACGTCCACGCCCACAGACCTCTCTCCCTTTCTCCCAACACGGAAACTTCTTGCCTTTCCTTCTCCTTCTCTCCTTTCTCTCATAGAGCTTATTCATTCCCCACATTTCCCCTTCCTCTCTTCCCAAAACAATGCTTTATCGGGCATGGGTCTAAAAAAAATATTCAAAGGCCATTGACTTCAGACTGCAAATTTGAAGTGACTGATAAATTTCTTCTGGGTGTAGGGACTAACTTCGACTTTGAGCAAGTGAGTATAGATGCAGTGGTTTAACTAGGTTGTGTAGGTATTCCCAAAACATATGTCCAAGATGAAAAGATGTGATAGACCTGATGGGCAAGGGTGGAATGCATTGGTCCCTCCAACGAATGTGCCTTTCAGTTTTATTCTCTCCCTTTCTGAACACCTGCCATACACACAGTCTAATATAGAAAGGTCTCATGTGTACACATTGCACCCCATGGTCCTTCCACCCTGATCAGACCCAACCTAAGGCTAGCCAATCACTCACGTGGCCTCAAGCAAGAGCTCCGTCCAGTAAGAGTATGAATGACGATCCACCAAGCATGCACCTCCTGTCTTTCCAAGTGTGAGTTCAGAGGCAGGAAGAAAATCATTGATAATTGGAGGATCCGCAGAAGCAGAGATGAAAAACTAAAGTGCCAGGAATGGAGAAAAACCAAAGAAAGAACAATAGATTTCTGGCACTGACCTAGTGACAGGACACGCAGTGGCTGTGGCTGTGTTCTCACCTAAAAGATTTTCCAGCTCCTATTTTTCTGAAAGTCCTGGCTGTATGTGGTTCCTGTTTTCCCTCTTTCTCTGCGTATTTTTTCCACACAATCCAATCATCTGGGCAAACCTGAGCCTCTCTCTGGTCCTTACGATCAGAAGATGCTCGCTCACATTTATTTGAAGAAAACCTTCTAAGGTTTAAGTATTAGATCAGTTAAAGAGCAGTAAACAGTGACTCACAGATTGATAAATATTTCAAAGGGCAGCAAATAACAGGTGCTTTTATTTTGAAGTCTGAAGGTGAAGCAGTCCCAGATAAACGGCCACCAATGAAAACATCTTAAACGGCTAACGCTCTCTCTCTGCTCCTTCTTCTCTAAATTTTGGTATCTCTGTTTTCCTTCTGCTTTTCTTTTTGTGTACTTACTTCCCATCTCCCCTGCTACCATTTATCTTTGTGTGATTCTCTCTTGATTTCTCTCCGCCTCTTCCCTTTCCTTTGTCTCTCTGGTCTCTCCATTCCATGTGAATGTCTCTCTCCCATTCCTCTTCAATATCTCATTCCCTTATGCTTCCTTTCCCCTCTTTTCCTTCTCTGGTTGCCTCTCCTCCCATCCTCCTCTTCTTACTTTCCTTACTACCGCTCTTTAAAGACCACAAAATGGAAAGGAAATCTATTCATTAGAACTGATTATGCTTATCACATTTTGTGTTCTATTTTCTTTGTTTCATAGCAGGTGACTTTTAAAGCTGGTAACTTTTATTAAACAAAAAGGGAGTACCTAAACTATCTGCTTTTGCATGTGTCCCCCAGTTGATTGTTTTCGCCAATATTCTGTGGCCTCGGCAGAAAATAAAGGCTTTTCAAGCCCAGGACTCTGCTTAGAAGGTTACCAAGGAAACAATAGATTATCTGATCAGTTTCTACTTGTAAGATTTTTTAAAAATCTCCCTGATGTTTAACCTGAAAAGAGAAAAGAAAGTTACAATCAATTATTTACTGAATTAGATTATTAATCTGAAAGGTACAGAGATGTTATTGCGGTGAACATAGTGATTTAGTTTCATTGTAGAGAAGTTATCTCTCTTGACGGTACCCTGGAGCGGACATTAATTTTTCTACTAGATTAGTTTTTTAATGTTCCCACGTTGCACATATCCTTTGTGAATCTGAAAGGAAAGTTTCAGAATACCTCTTACTGTTCTCTTCATTGACCAAATGCAAAGCCCTTATCACAGTTCTCACCCTCTTGTCAAATGATTAAAATCCCTGTTGACATCTCATGTCAGCAGAGAAAGTTATCCTCCGGCATTGGGTAAGCACTATCGTGCCAAGGTCTCCTGTTTGTACCCAAGAGCATAGTCACCTGCCACCTAGTGTCTTAATAAAAAACTGCAGCAAATGACGCATTTCGCCAATGCTCGTCTTCTGGGCTCCCTCCGACATCCTCTTTGAACTCTTAGGGTTTAGCTTCAAGCCCTTTCTGATGGCAGGCAGCTTTCTCTATGACAGGCTTTCTCGATGAGAGACCTTTCCATTCTGAACATCAGAACCCCACCAGTTGGGTGGGGTCCGCCTGGTCTATGGGTGAGGCTCTCCAAAGGAATGCTCTGACTCAGAACTTCATGGCAGAACAAAGGATGATTGAGAATGGCTGAAATGTGCCATGGCATAAAAAGCATATAAAGTGCACACAGTTAATGTTATACTGTTAACGAGAATTAATGTAACAATTGCCATGACATTTTAATTTAATATTTCACAAATGTTTAAGTGTCTCCTACGAGCTGGGCACCATGCCAGGCACTGGGAAGGAGGCCGTGAGTGTTAGAGATTGGTCCTGCTGTCATAAAGCTTGTGTGTTACGGAGCAAGCAGGATGACAAGATCAGTACATATCAGGGTATATACTATAAAGAAAACAAACAGGGCCGTGAAATAAGTTTATTGGAGAAGATGACTTTGTTAAAGGTAGTCAGGGACAGCATTTCTGAGAAAGTGGCACCGAGTGAGACTCAAATACAGAGAATGTGCCAAGTGTCAAAGTAGCAAGAGAAGGTCATTCCAGGGAGCAGCAGGTGCAAGGAGCTGGGAGAAGAAAGGGGCCCGGAGTGTCTGTGGGCTGGGCTGAGGGACAAGGCAGCTGGAGTGCGATGAATGAGGTAGAGTTGTGTTTGTGCTCTAAGCACTGCTGATTCAGGGCCTAAAAAGAATAAAAATGTTCTCTGAGATTTAAATTTCAAAATCAATGCATAACGAAACATATGTTTATTGGGACTCTTTAAATCAAACCAAATTACGAGGAAACTAAGTCGTATTGTGGGAGAGGGAGAGGAATTTAGTGCTTTCTGTAACCAGAAAGGACGCAGTGTATCTGGGGATTGTGGAAGCACAGACTCTCTTCCTGACTCCTCTTTGTCTGCTTATCTTTGAGTGTTGAATTCAGTCTCTCTTCCCACTAGAACCATGGATGCTGACAGTTCTGAGCTTACATACAGCATCCCGACCTCTTTTTTTCTTTTCTCCTATCTCAGTTTGGAAAGCCAGGGAAGGACTCTGATCACCCTGACTTTGCGCTCGCTCCTCGGACCAGTACCAACCAAGGGAAGTGAGGAACTAGGACGCACCTAGCTTGCACTCACGTGCGCCTCCCTGTGGTCAGGTCAGTTACTACAAATGGAGGCGAAGGATGTGGTAACACAGATAGGGCCCCTGGGCTCTCGACGTCACTTTAATTCGTCCATCAGAGATGAGAAAAAAAAGATACATTAAATTGTATCAAGGCTAACATGCCAGTAAGATGTTTCTTAGGTTAAAAAGGAAAAGGAACAACAAGCTACTGAAGGACACTAATACTATCCAAAGAAAGAATGTGTCCTTCTGAAGACTTGACCAGCCTTTCAGATACGGAAAGAGGAAAGTCAATGAGATGAACCTTGGCGATTCTCACCCAAATGCTTTACAGGGGAGAGGGAGCCTTACCCAGTGGTTCCCACGGTAAGGTATACTGTTGAGCCAGTGGTTATCTCTGAGCTAGCCCTTCTGTGACCCATCCCATCTTAATCTGACATCATGGAATTTCCGATGTTAATTTGAGGTATGTCCTCGCTGAGGAACTTACGAAGCTTCACCGTAGCCAGGGAGTCTTCATTTCCTTTCTTCTTTCATGATTCAGGTTCTGTTCATGAGCTTCTGTGTCCCACACCAGTTCACATGAGATTTTTCTTTCTTGTAATATTGTTAACAGGAAAATCTAAGGCACTGCATCAACTCTCACTGTCAGCTCACATAAAATTTCCCATCTTTTCTGCCAAGAAAACTTTACTTCTCTCTAAAGTATTCTACAAAATGCACTAGTCACTTGTTATAGGAAAATAGCTTCTCCTTCCATTTGTATGATACCACAGCTCAGCTCTGTGTGTGTGTGTGTGTTTGTGTGTGTCTGTCCGTCCGTCCGTCCCTCTGGCTCTTAGCTGCTTTGTCTTCAGCGTGATCAGCATTCCCCTTTTTGGAGAAGGTTTTATGTTCCATTGCTTTGGACATAAAAAGTAACATTAGCTTTGCTGAAAACAGATCCAATGTTGTACAAAATTAGGAATGACAATGAAAATCAAAAGCAAAATATGAAATACCATTCTAGATAACATAGTTTCTTTCTAAACTTTTCCCCCACTTATTTACTTACTGACTCAAGGAATGTTTTTCGAACACTTACAATGTGCCACGCACTGCGAATACAACAGTGAGTGAGGCAGGCAGAATCCCAGTTCTCCTGCAATCACTTGATTCCCAATAGCACCCGGACTCTACCATGTCTGGAATAAGGTGATAAATAACCCTAGGTCTTGGTCTGCAAAATCTTTGAGAAATTTGGGACAGGAACAGATAAATGAGTGCACATAATGACCATGCTAGGCACCATATGGCAATTTTTAAACAGTGTGGCAAAGATGTATTGAGGAGGAAACAATTCACTGTGATTGGAAATCTGTGGGAAGAAGATACTGAGGTCATAGTAATGGAACTGACCTTTGTAGGACTTGAATAGGTTGAATAGGTGAAGAAGGAAAAACATTCTAAGTATGTAAAAAGACTGGAGCAGAATGCGAAAGGATCCACTCAGAGAATATGGATTCGTTTTTGAGACTGAATCACTAAGTCTATTTGGATGGTCGGAGGACAAAGAATGGGGGATTGCTGAGAAATTAGGCTAAAAGTCATAGAAGACAGACTGTAGGCTATTCAATTTCCACGCATAGGATTTAGATTTTATTCTGGAGCAATGGTAATCCATCAAAGATATGTGAACAGAACATAGTTTTTTGAGCTGAGCCCTAAAAACAATTATACCATCCAACAAGGTTAAGTGGACGTTTTATTAATAAGAAACCATTATTTACAGAAAATGGAATAACCATCATCATCAGGTCTATGTAAATAGTAGACTCAGTTTAGAGTTTGAGGCTCTGCTTCTGCTATTAAATCTAGTTACTGTGTTGTGAAAATTCAGTATTTCAAAATCATAATCTCCCTACCTGTTAATACAGTTTGTGGGACCTGTGTTTTCAAGAAACTCTTGGTTGTCTTAGACAAAGCTACTTCTGATGGTGAGATTTTAAATTATCTCTCAAATAGGAGATCATTCCACCAATTGGGGGGGAAGGGTCGAAGGGTTGTGGGGACAGAATTATCAAAATATATACATACTTAAAGTATGTTTATCTTTATATTATATATAAATATAAAAATATATATAATGTTTTTAAAATAATATTGTCTATATTTAATATATATATACACACACACACACAGACACACACACCGAATGGAGTCACACAGGTGCTCATAAAGCAGTGGTTCTCAATCCTGACAGCACATTTGAATCACCGGGGGGCTTTTAAAACAATCCCACCACCCAGGGCCCAGGCATCAGTGTGATCCTAACAGGCAGCCAACACGGACAATCAGCCCCAAGTGAGCAGTGCAGAGAAATGAAAAAGAGCTTTGGAGGCATATAAACCTGAATTTGACCCTACTTCACTATCTCCTGGCTTCAACATTTTTGGTAAATTATCCGACTTCCCTGGGGCTCAGTTTTTCCATCTGTACAGCAAGAATAATACCTACTTTTTGAGTTACTAGGGATAAGATGTGCCAGATATGCGATGCAGTAAATGTTGGGGGGATGGCTGGGAGCCAGGGTGAGGGGCTGAGACCGAGGGAAGGCCTGGAGGACGAAGAAAAGTGAGAGCTGAGAAGAGAGGCCAGAAAGAGCCCTACAAAGCCAACTTTGTCCTGCCTCAACCTTATAAAGAGTCATGTTTCTCATATGGTTCTTGAAATCCAGCTAAAAGCAAGAGGTTGGCTCAGAAAGAGTGAGAAATTTACCCTGAGGAAGGCCTGCAGTGTGAGAAAACCGATGCCCCCTTTCACCCTTCTTTATCCTCCCCAACCACGGGAAGGCTTACCTGTGCACAACTGGAAACCTAGCTCTTGGGGTCTAACACGTACCTGGAACATTATACCGTCCAGTGTTCCCCAAGACGTAGTCTCCAGAACAACAGCAGCGGCAGCATGTGGAAATGTATTAGAGATGCAAAATCTTGGGGCCCTTCCCCAGATCTACTGAATTTGACTTTGGGGATAGGACCCGGTAATTTGCATTATAAGCTCCTCAGGTGGTTCTGATGCAATCACTTTTTTTTTAAGATTTTTAAAATTTATTTGAAAGAGAGTGAGCGAGAGACACGGAGAGAGAGGAAGACAGAGTGAGAGCATGAGAGGGGGGAGGGTCAGAGGGAGAAGCAGACTCCCGGAGGAGCGGGTAGTCCAACATGGGGCTCGATCCCGGGCCTCTAGGATCATGACCTGAGCCAAAGTCAGACGCTCAACTGACTGAGCCACCCAGGCGCCCCAGGATGCAATCAGTTTTGAGAAGCACTGTGAGAAAGTATTATAGCAGGTGCCCTCAGCAATTAAAATGGTTAGCAATAAGTCAAACCACAGCACTTTTCATCTTGGTCACCATTGGGTCCTGTTAAATCAACTCCTAATTCGTATCCTCCTGGCTTAATAAATTTAATAAATGAGGAGCTATCCAAATCATTGAATTCTCCCTCAGAAAGAAATATAAAATCATCCTTTAGACTTTACTTGCTAAAGCTTTCAGGCAACACTTAAAATTACAGTTACATATTAATACTGGTGTATCTACCTGTGTGTGAATGGGTGTTCTCTCATGTGTTTAAATATGTATTTATTCATCTATTCACCTTTGCAAAGATTTCCTTTCACAGTTGCTTTTCCAGATGTCTCAGCTTACTCTACCACACTTCCCAGTTAAGGATGTTCCTCATGTCAGGTTGGCTGTCACTGGTAAGCCTCATTTCTGGCCGCGAAGCTCTTCACAGCACAAGGAGAGACCACTACTGTGGGATATGAAAGCTTAGATTCTGGAGTTAGCTGGCCATCCCTCCCCATATATTATATGTAATACTAGTTTGTATTTGGGAGGTAAATTACTTAATCTCTGAGAGCCTTATTTCCCATCTACTGAAATGGGGTTAATAACAATACCTGTGCCTGCCTCGTAGAACTTTTGAGGAACAAGTAAACTACTCAGTAAATACCACCTATTGGTAATATGACTTCCAGAAGTCTCTTCGCTTTTAATGATGATATGAAATACTCGGAGATGTTTGAGGTAAGATGACATGAGTGGAATCATAGGGCTTGTGTAGGTTTTGTCATGAAGCATTCGAAGCAGGGTTTTTCAAACCTTAACGTGCATACAAATCGCCCAGGGATCTTGTTAGAATGCGGATATGGATCCAGGTGTCCAAGGTGGGGTCTGACAGTCTGCATTTCCAGCAAGCTCCTGGGGAATACTGATGTGGCATGTTCCAATTTAAAGCGCTGAGCTCATGTCCTGCAACATGTAAAATACTTAGTAAACGTTAACTATCAGTATTGTGACTTCCAGAAGCCTCTTTGCCTTGAATAACAATTTGAAATACTTTCAGAGGTTTGAAGTACGTGGACAGGCATTAAGTGGGATCTGCATATGTCAAAACCAGGAGATGTTACATGATCTAACTGTTCTTAATTACTTGGTGTAGGTTAACAGTAGGGAGGGGATATCTTTTCCTCTTTTTAATGAGCTGCTTTTCTCTCCCTGCACTCACTCAGAGACTTTTCTTCCTGTGCTTCCATTTCCCTTCTACTTGAAATGCCCTCCCTTCTCTCTCTTATGCATTCAAATCCTCACCTGACCTCAAGATCCAGCTCTTTCAGGAGAAATGTAGCTCTCAGCACGGGCATATTTACCATACAGCATTGCATCGTGTGACTCTAAAATGATAATAGCATGTTTCAAGTAAAACCACCGACACCAATGTCCTTGACAATGAATGTTGTCCTTCAATACCAATTTAAGAAACTCTGGGTTTATGACACTGCTTCCACTGCTTAGAATAGTTTTGGAATTTGTTCTTTGGAATTGCTTGTGCATTAGTCACAATGCACTAGGCTATGCTGCATGACCAAAATATTCCAAAATCTCATTAACTTAATGTTATAATAAAAGTTTATTTCTCACTCATCATATTCTAATGTAGGTCAGGGAGCTCTAGTGGAGGCTCTGCTCCAGATCATGATTCAGGAATTAAGGCTCCTTCCGTTATGTGAGTCTGCCATCTTGGAATGCTTGGCTATGAGCTGAGGAAGAACATGGACAATTGCTCAGGAGATCTATGGTCAGGACTGGAAGGGGCTTCCATGTGCTGCTGGCCAAAATCCAATCAAGCGACCCCAAGCTCACGTTGAGCAGGACCCAGCAGATCTAGATGCCCTGCTAGAGGAATTTGTGCTGGTGAGCAACAGCCAGTTTCTGCCACACAGAGTCATAGGGCAGGATGTGAGGAAGGTCGGCCTCCCTGTGTTAAAGGGCTCTCAGCAAGTGTCTGAGGCAAAGTTGTGTGCAGTGGTCAGGGATGCTGATTCCTTCAGCTCTCAGGGTTCCTAGACGGAGATTATGGCAGCTGGGAGGACTCCCCAGTTCACCCACACTGGTCATAAACAGTCTCACCCATTTTCTGCTAGCGTGACGTATTATGTTATGGAAAACAAAGAGAAGCCCTACTATGTGGTCGTATCTGGTCATTGACCAAAAGTCAAATCACCTGACTTGACCACTATTCTTGGCTCCTCTTCAAAATCAAATTTGCTTCCCAGATATCATCCCCACTCTAGAAACTCAAACTAGAGTGCTATATACTCTGAAGGTAATTCTAGAAGAAGTTCCAAAAATATTTTAATTATAAGTGGCATTTCCAGGATAAATGTTACGAGCCATTAGGGCATACTTTGAAAGGGGTAGGCTTCATTTTTCTGTTTGCAATAGTGTGCTTGTTAAAATAGAAGTATCACCTAGCGTAATACTCTCTAGGTTCATACATGTCTTGATGGCACAACGTCATCCTTTTTTATGGCTGCATAATATTCGTGTGTGTGTGTGCGTGTGTGTGTGTGTATACACATCTCGAAGTGTGTTGTACACCTGAAACTAATGTAACATTGTATGTCAACTGTACTCAAATAAATATAAAAAAACAAAAATAGCCATATCATCCCATTATGCAGATTAACTCTATTCTGCCTAAAATAATTATCTTTCTCTTCCTTCTCCTGTTCTTTTCTCCTTATCTTTCTCTTTCTCCTTTTTCTTCCTTATTTCAAATACTTGAGAGGCTGGATATTCTTCCCCCTTTGTGTCCCCTCCCCCCCCCCACACACACACAGTAAGTACCTTACTGGCCAGTCCCCTGAAATGTGCCCAGAAAAATAGTTAGTGGTTGATTCATTGCTCTGTAGACATGTTGATTACAAAAAATAGATTTAAGCTGGTGAGGGAGATCTTTCAAAGTGCACTATTTTTTAAAATTTCCTCCCAGAGATAAATATTTAATATCAGAATCATTTATTTAGAAGCCTTTCAATCCTCCTTAATAGTCACAGCCATATGTTAATATGTACCATTCACTTTATGGACACTATCATTCTTTCTAAACTGTTCCAAGCATATAAAAATTTCAGAGATTATAAAAAATATTTCCACCACTGACCTTAAATTATTCAACATTACAGATCTTATTGAAGCCATGTATCCTTATTAGAATGCCTTCATCTCTCCCGTTTTAGAAGGAGCTACTATCCTGAATTTGATATTTATTGTTCATATGCCTATATTATTTTTTAGTTCTTATGAACATATACAGAAACACTTTTTTTTTTTAAGATTTTATTTATTTATTTATTTGACAGAGATAGAGACAGCCAGTGAGAGAGGGAACACAAGCAGGGGGAGTGGGAGAGGAAGAAGCAGGCTCATAGCGGAAGAGCCTGATGTGGGGCTCGATCCCATAACGCTGGGATCACGCCCTGAGCCGAAGGCAGACGCTTAACCGCTGTGCCACCCAAGCGCCCCAAAAACACTTTTAATAATATTTTGCAGGTTTGAAAATTTTATAAATGACATTATATTGTTCATATATATTTGAGAGTTGCTTGGGGTTTTTTTGGTTTTTTTGCCTAACATTGTGCTTGGAGGTAGGTATTGTCAGGTGCAGCTCTAATCCATTTGTTTTAACTGCTGTATAGCACTCAGTACTATGAGAAAATGTATTCATTTATTCTGTTGTGTTAGTATACTGCTAGTTGTTTCCACATTTTTGCTTTTACAAGGAGAGCTTCAATAAAGTCCTTGTAAACGTCTCCTTGGGCACTTGTGCTTAAGCATTTCCAGGACAAACCCGTAGGAGTGAAATTGGTGGCTTTATAAGGTGGTGCATTTAACTTTACAGAGTCATGCCCAATCGTCCTCCAGGGCCATGACTCTGTAAAATGGTTCTGGGCTGGTTTTCATGCCCCACCAACAGTAGCAGAGAGTCTCTACTGCTTCTTCACTTGGTATCATCATACTGAACCTGGTTATTGTAAAATACTATCTCATTTTTCCTTTTTTAAAAAAAATTTTATTGAGGTGTAATTCACATGTAACATTGTATTAGTTTCAGGTGTATAACATAATGATTTGATATGTGTATATATTGAGAAACAATTACCAAAATAAGTCTAGCTAACATCTGTCACCATAGATAGTTACAATTTTTTTTCTTGTGATGAGGACTTTCAAGATCTATTCTCCTGGCAACTTGAAAATATGCAATAGAGTATTATTAATCATAATCATCATGTTCTACAGTACATCCCCATGACTAATTTATTTTATAACTGGAAGTTTGTACATCTGACTTTTTTTTTTCTAGAGAAACCATCTCTTATTTTTTTGATAAGAGATGTAGAGTTCAACGAGTCTTTATTTGCATATAACACCCAGTGCTTATCACCACACGTGCCCTCCTTAATACCCATCTTCCCACCCCACCCCCTTCTGTAACCCTCAGTTTGGTCCCTGGAGTCCAGAGTCTCTCATGGTTTGTCTCTGTCTCTGATTTCTTCCCACTCAGTCTTCCCTCCCTTCCTCTGTGGTCCTCAGCTCTATTCCATATGTTCCACATATGAGTGAAAGTATATGATAATTGTCTTTCTCTGTTTGACTTATTTCACTTAGCATGATTCCCTCCAGTTGCATCCATGTCAATGCAAATGGTGGGTATTCATCCTTTCTGATGGCTGAGTAATAGAACCACATCTTCTTTATCCATTCATCTGTTGAAGGACATTTCGACTCCTTCCACAGTTTGGCCACCGTGGACATTGCTGCTATGAACATTGGGGTGCATGTGCCCCTTCTTTTCACTACATCTGTATCTTTGGGGTAAATACCCAGTAGTGCAATTGCTGGGTCATAGGATAGCTCTATTTTTAATGTCTTGAGGAAACCCCATACTATTTTTCAGAGTGGCTGTACCAGCTTGCATTCCCACCAACAGTGTAAAGAGGGTCCCCTTTCTCCACGTCCTTGCCAACATCTGCTGTTTCCTGTCTTGTTAATTTTTGCCATTCTATCTGGTGTAAGGTGGTATCTCATTGTGGTTTCGATTTGGTTTTCCCTGATTTCTAGTGATGTTGAACATTTTTTCATGCGTCTGTTGGCCATTTGTATGTCTTCTTTGGAGAAGTGTCTGTTCATGTCTTCTGCCCATTTCTTGACTGGATTATTTGTTTTTTGGGTGTTGACTCTGATAAGCTCTTTACAGATCTTGGATACCAGGCCTTTATCTGTAATGTCATTTGCAAATATCTTCTCCCATTTCGTGGGTTGCCTCTTAGTTTTGTTGACTGTTTCCTTTGCTGTGCAGAAGCTTTTTATGTTGATGAAGTCCCAAAATTTCATTTTTGCCTGTTTCCCTTGCCTTTAGAGACATGTCTTGAAAGAAGTTGCTGTGGCCAATGTCAAAGAGGTTACTGCCTGTGTTCTCCTCTAGGATTTTGATGGATTCCTGTCTCACATTTAGGTCTTTCATCCATTTTAAGTTTATCTTTGTGTATGGTGTAAGAGAGTGGTCCAGTTTCATTCTTCTGCATGTGGCTGTCCAATTTTCCCAGCACCATTTATTGAAGAGACTGTCTTTTTTTCCATTGGATGTTCTTTCCTGCTTTATTGAAGATTAGTTGACCATAGAGTTGAGGGTCCATTCTGGGCTCTCTATTCTGTTCCATTGATCTATGTGTCTGTTTTTGTGCCAGTACCATGCTGTCTTGATGATCACAGCTTTGTAATATAGCTTGAGGTCAGGCATTGTGATGCCCCCAGCTTTGGTTTTCTTTTTCAACATTCCCCTGGTGATTTGGGGTCTTTTCTGGTTCCATACAAATTTTAGGATTCTTTATTCCAGCTCTGTGAAAAATGTTAATGGTATTTTGATAAGGATTGCACTGAATGTGTAGATTGCTCTGGGCAGCGTAGACATCTTAACAATGTTTATTCTTCCAATCCATGAGCATGGAATGTTTTTCCATCCCTTTGTGTCTTCTTCAGTTTCCTTCATAAGTGTTCTGTAGTTTCTAGAGTATAGCTCCTTTACCTCTTTGGTTAGGTTTATTCCTAGGTATCCTATGGATTTTGGTGCTATTGTAAATGGAATTGATTCTTTAATTTCTCTTTCTTCAGTCACATTGTTAGTGTATAGAAATGCAACTGATTTCTGTGCATTGATTTTGTATCCTACCATGTTGCTGAATTGCAGTATGAATTCTAGTAATTTGGGCGTGGAGTCTTTTGGGTTTTCCACATAAAGTATTGTGTCATCTGTGAAGAGAGAGAGTTTGACTTCTTCTTTGCCAATTTGAATGCCTTTTATTTCTTTTTGTTGTCTGATTGCTGAGACTAGGACTCCTAGTACTATGTTGAACAATAGTGGTGAGAATGGGCATCCCTGTCATGTTCCTAACCTTAAGGGAAAAGTTCTCGATTCTTCCCCATTGAGAACGATATTCACTGTGGGCTTTTCATAGATGGCTTTTGTGATATCCCTATACTTTGAAGAGTTTTAATCAAGAAAGGATGCTGTATTTTGTCAAATGCTTTTTCTGCATCAATTGAAAGGATCATATGTTTCTTGTCTCTTCTTTTGTTAATATGATCTATCATGTTGATTGATTTGCGAATGTTGAACCACCCTTACATCCCAGGAATAGCTCCTACCTGGTTGCGTTGAATAATCCTTTTAATGTACTATTAGATCCTATTGGCTAGGATCTTGTGGAGTATTTTGGCGTCCATGTTCATCAGGGATATTGATCTGTAATTCTCCTTTTTGATGGGGTCTTTGTCTAGTTTTGGGATCAGGGTAATGCTGGTCTCATAAAACAAGTTTGGAAGTTTTCCTTCCATTTCTATTTTTGGAAACAGCTTCAGTAGAATAGGTATCATTTCTTCTTTAAATGTTTGGTAGAATTTCCCTGGGAAGCCATCTGGCCCTGGACTCTTGTTTTTTGGGAGGTTTTTGATGACTGCTTCAATTTCTTTGCTGGTTATTGGTCTGTTCAGATTTTCTACCTCTTCCTATTTCAGTCTTGGTAGTTTATAAGTTTCCAGGAATGCATCCATTTCTTCCAGATTGCCTAATTTGTTGGCATATAGCTGCTGGTAATAAGTTCTAACAATTGTCTCTGTTTCCTTGGTGTTGGTCATGATCTCATCCCTTTCATTCATGATTTTATTAATTTGGATCCTTTCTCTTCTCTTTTGGATAAGTCTGGCAAGAGGTTTATTGATCTTATTAATTCTTTCAAAGAACTGCTTCTTGTTTCATTGATCCATTCTACTATTCTTTTAGTTTCTATTTCATTGATTTCCGCTCTAATCTTTATCATTTCTCTTCTTCTGCTTGGTCTAGGCTTTATTTGCAGTTCTTTCTCTAGGTCCTTTAGGTATAAGCTTAGCTGGTGCATTTGGGATTTTTCCAATTTTTTGAGAGAGGCTTGGATGGCTATGTACTTTTCTGCTCTGGGCCAGAGGTTTGGGCACGGCCATTTTTGCTCTGATTCTCTGAAGAGGTGCAAAAAGCCTCCAGGGAACAAAAGCCACAGGGAAAACCATTTTCCACTGAGCCCATTCCCCTGACGGGGGCGGGGCAACTCTGCCCAGGCGGGGTTACCTGAGAAACAGCAGGCCCCTCCCCCAGAAGACAGTCTGGAAGAACAGGTGGATGACAAGCTTATAGAGCCCACAAGACTGTAAAATTCGAACAGGGGAAAATAGTATATTGAGCTCCAGGTGTTGCCTCACAACTCATTTAGTTTTCAGATGAAATTCTCCTTTTCTTTTTTTTTTTTCTTTTTCTTATGCTTTTTCTCATTTTTTCCCTTTTTACTTTTTTTTCATTTCAACCAGATGCTTATTATACCCACTTATATTTCATAGTCCAGCTCGCAGTTTATGGCCATCCAAGCTGTGAGTCTGCTCCTGGGCTCGCTTACCACACCTGCTTCCTGGCCCACTGCTCAGGCACTCTACCAGTTAAGGCACCCTGTTTGTTCTATGGCTCCTCGGATCCTGAGACCACAATGCCCTACCAAGAATTCTGTCTTTTCATCTCCAAACCCCTTTTCAGAGAGGGATGTCTCTCACTAGAGCAGATTTCTAAGGGTTCCAATTTTTTTTTTTTAAAGATTTTATTTGTTTATTTGACAGAGATAGAGATAGCCAGCGAGAGAGGGAACACAAGCAGGGGGGGTGAGAGAGGAAGAAGCAGGCTCATAGTGGAGGAGCCTGATGTGGGGCTCGATCCCATAACGCCGGGATCACGCCCTGAGCCGAAGGCAGATGCTTAACCACTGTGCCACCCAGGCGCCCCCTAAGGGTTCCAATTTTGCGCTCCAGTGTTATCCAGCTAATGGAGGCTCCCTCCTCATTCTGTTTATCTTTCCATATCTCCCTGCAGATTCACAACTCCACATGTCCTCCCTTGCAAGAAGCAGTCGCTTTTCTGCTTGTAGAGATCCAGATATATATTCTTACATCTCAAGCTGATTTAGTTTTCAAAATGGTTTGATAGATATCCAGCTAATTCAGGAGACCAGTTGAAATGGGGTCTCCTACTCCTCCGCCATCTTCCCTTCCTTGAGAAACTGTTTGACTTCTTTTACCCATTTTGCTCACCCCCTATCTCTGGCAACTACCAGTCTGTTCTGCCTATGAGGTTTTTGCTTGTTTGTTTTCGATTCCACATATAAGTGAGATCATATGATATTTGTCTTTGTCTGACTTATTTCACTTAGCATAATGCCTTCAAGGTCCATACATTATTTTTGCAAATGGCAAGAATTCATTTGTTTTTATGGCTGAATAATACTCCACTGGGCATATATATATCACATTTTTTTATCCGTTCATCTATTGATGGGCACTTAGGTTGGTTCCATATCTTGGAATCTATCAATAATGACGCAGTGAATATGGGGAGGTAGATATCTTTTCAAGTTAATGTTTTCATTTTCTTTGGATAAATACCCAGGAGTGGAATTTCTGGATCACGTGGTAGCTCTATTTTTTAATTGTTTATACCACTTCACTTGTCAATTTGCATTTCACTGTTAAGTGCTGAGGCTGCATACTTTGCCACATATCTAACAGATACCAGTATTTTTTCTTTGGGGAAGGGTATGTTCGTATATTTTGTCCATCTTTTCATTGGGTTATCTTTTGTTTTCTTCATTTGTGGGATTATTTTATGTTTTCTGATACAAATCTTTAGTCAATTATGTATGAAAATATCTTCTCCCAAAGTGTGTCTGGTCTTTTCACTTTGTTTATTCTGTATTTTCATGCACAGAAATTTCCAACTTTATGGTAATCAAATGTATCAGAATCTTTCATTTTATAGTTTTGGCACATGGGTTTTGCTTAATATGTTCTTTCCTGTACGAAGATCATAAGAAAATTCTTTTGTATTTTCTTCAAAATTCTTAAGTTTTATTGTATACCTTTAGATAATCAATCAGGAAATAATTTAATTTAGTTTATACTATAAAGAAGAGGTCTCTGTGTGTGTATTGGGAGGAGGAATTTTTCCATATAGCCAATTATTGTAGAGTCATTTATCAAGTAGCTCAGGCATGTCCCAATGATTGGTAAAACCACCACTGTCATTTATCAAATTCCCAAATCTGAGCTCTAGCCTGATCCACTAATCCTTCCATGTATCACACTACACCACCTTAACTGTTAGGGTTTTATAGTTAGTCTTGGTATGTGGGAGAGGGACTCTCCCATGTGATTCTTTTTCAGAACTGTCTAAGCTATTCTTAGTCTGTTTCTTTTACATAAATTTCAGAATCAGCCTGTCAAGTTCAACAAAGAGCCCAGTTGAGGTTGTAATTTGAATTGCATTAGAAGAGATTACTATAAAGAAGACTGACAGTGTTACACCATTGAGTCTTCCTCTCCTTGAACGTGGTTTCTTCTTTCTAAGTATTTTCAAATGCCCTGCAATGAAATTTTATACTCTTTTTCATAATCACACATCTTTTGTTAGTTTTAATACTAGGCACCTTATATTTTTTATTACTACTGTTTATGTTATTACATTTTCTATTTAAATCCTCACAGCGCTATGGGTCAGATATTTTCATGACTATTTCACAACTAAGCAAACCAAGGCTCAGAAAGAATAGGTCACCCACCACATGTCCTTGGTAGTAAGTGGTCAGAGGTGGGATAAAAAATAAGTGCGGTCTAACCCCAAACCCAGTGCTCTTAACCTCCACTTTATACTCTCGTCTTTTGACGGATGTCTTCAATGACCACAATTTTTTGTATCGAAACAACATAAGGATATTTATGGTCACAAGTAGGAATAATAAGAATAAGCATTTATCTCATCAAAAGCAGTGCTTTCCAAATTTTCATGTCTAAAACAACTAACCTGGAGATCCTATTATCCAGTCGGTGTAAAGTAGAGGCTGAGATTCTGCTTTTCCAATGAACACTTTCACTTAGGTATCCACAAATAGCTTTCAAACAAAGGTTTTACATTTTTTCATAAGTGCACATCCTTAGTTAAATTTAATGCGAGGCACCTTACATTTTTATTATTACTGCTCATGTCACTTACCTTTCTGTTTCATCTTCACAGTACTCTGAGTTAGATATGGTATCCCTAAGGAAACGAGGTTTAGAAAGATTAAGTAACTGGCGAAATGCCATAGGTAGTAAACGATAGGTAATGCCAATCCTGCTAGTCCTAGGAACTCACTTTGAGAACCACTGCTCTCTAGTGTCTGGCAAGGGACTCTTTAATTAATAATGATTAAAGGTGAGAACTCCACCAGATGGCAGCAGAAGCTCATCATTTTATGTCAAGGACTTGCCGCTTAGCTCTGGATGAAGTTACCCGACGCTGGCAGACGCCCGACTTGTTGACTTGTTCGGTTGTGTCAGGGAAATGAATCAGGTCCCCGCACTCACTCCCGGGGCTCCATGGCTTACGAGCCGCTGCAGCACTTCAGTGCTGACACTGAGTGTTCATCAAGCCATCCAGCTGGCACGGGTCACCGTGCCCACCGGCTTCTCCCAAAAAGCCGCTTTCGTGAGGCTTGTAAATGAGAATGAAAAATTGTTCTCCATCGGTTGCTTTTTCATCACCGTGAGTTCAGTGTGGGCACTTAGCCAAGAACGGGAGGCATGGTTTGAGTTGTCTGGCAGGATAGGAGAGGAGGAAATGATTCATTCACTGTGGGGGAAGGGAAAACTGTTCAGGCAGATAAACCTGAATCGGAGTCCAAAGATTCCGGGAAAACCCGAGGCGTGTGCTCGTGGACCATTAGCCTTCTGTCAGACCATTAGCTACAGGTGCCGCATGCCCCGAGGGGCCTCAGGCCATCCCTCTTGCTCAGTTCTTTTTTGTCTTCTGAGCCTGGAAATTAAAAAAAAAACAAAAACTTAACCATAAAAAGGAATCCATCATCTCCTAATGTTCCCACTGTGAGCTTGGTGAGGTGAAAACACCTCAGCCTCATTAAGAAGGATCACAGACTCTTGATTTTTCATTTGTAAAAACCTCCCGAGCCGAAGCCTGTGCCTTGGAGAGGCCCCAGCGGCGGAGGCCCCAGCGGCGGAGGCCCCAGCGGCGGAGGCCCCAGCAGCGGAGGCCAGGGTACTTGGAGCAGGCTGAAGTGTTCGGTATCCTATGGCAGGCCCTGGGAAGTCCCACCTCCTCCTCTGTCCCTATTCTGCCATCACCAGCTCTCCTGTTGGTGGAGACAGCCCTCCTCGACATACAGTGCACACTACACAGGCTCTCAGAGGGCCTCACTGGGGAGGCAGATGGGCGTTGGGGAAAATGAAACAGACAGGAGAGGGTGGTCTGAACCGTGCCGGGCTGACCCTGGCACCAAAGGCGGGCTTGACCTGCTGGCACTATTCAGGACTCCAGGCAGGCTGGGCAGGGAGCCTGGGAGAGCTGACCGAAGGACCATGGTCATGAGCCGACAACCAGATTATCAGTGGCCCTGTTATTTTAGGGTTGCTGCTTCCAGAATTTGCTGAGAAAGAGAAGAACAGGGAACCTGGTCCATGCCACTGAGGCCAGGAAAATGGAAGCTTAGGGAGGCCAGGCTACTACCTCAGAGTCATGTGTCTACAAAGGGTGGAGCTGGACTACAAACCCAAGACTGAGGTCCAGGCTCCGCTGTGCGTGCTTTCAGACACTGGCCTACGGTACTCATTAGATGTTTACTGGATTAATGTATTTATGACAGAAGTTGCACTTTGCAAAAAAATGAACAAGCAAAAATATAAAAGAAAACACCAGACATAAGAAATCTATCATCTACAGATAGGTTAATGGCAAAGAGAGTAAGCAAGTCTTTGGCCATTGGCTCTGGACCCCAGAGACCCCATGACTCTTTGCTCTGGGTCTGAGGATGCTCGTTCTGTTCCCACAGGGCGTGGTGCCCAGACGACTAGAGCTCTCTGTCTTGACCACACCTCTCCTTGCGGTTCTCTGCCTTCTTCCTTTGCTGCATCAAGGACAGAGCCTGATTCATGGGCTCATACCCTGTGATAAGTTGCTACTGTGAATCATCTCATAAAACAAAGACACCTTTTATAAAAAATAAAAAACTCTTCCACGGTAATTCTCCAGTGCTTCTCAGGATTGGTCACAGACTCCCCTGAGGATGTGGTAAAAGCTGCAGACCCTCTGCCCTATAACAGAGTGTGTGCGTGTGTGCATGCCGCGCCCCCCCCCCACACACACACACCAGGGCACACAGTTTTGGGGAGGTTCATGTATCCCCGGATCCTATCCAGAAACCGCCAGCTGGGAGCCTTCACCCTCGATGGCCCTTATTAGGCATTATTTACCTGGAGACACACAAAATCCATTGGTGCCATTTAGTAAGAGATAAGCTAAGATAGAAAGGGATAGAACTTGGAAGTTATTCACCTTAAATTGGTACCTTTTGCATCTTTAGGCAGACAAATGATAGCGCTTTTAAAAACTCTGGAAAAAGTATTTTGATGGGAAAAATGTAAAGATATTATAATGGTTTTAAGTGGTTACATCTAGTGAACAAGGAGGGTAAAGGATCTGGGGAACATTTCAGCACAGTAGGACAAGGCCCTGGGCCCTGTCCCGTGGAGGCAAGGCTCTGCTCCCTGCACAGCCCTGGGTCCTCTCAGGGTGTTAGCTGCTGGGTGTGTGGGGTTGGCCATCCCAGACTGGAATGGTGAAACAGCACCGAGGAGACTTTAGTTCTATCACACCGTCCTACTGGTTCCACTCCAGGGCCTACTTCTAGAAAGGAAAACAGATTCCCGGGCCAGAGGTCAAGGTTGAGCATTTTAGGATGCTTGAGCCAGCTCTTGGGGAAATCCGAGCTGTGTGCTTTGTTGGGGCGACAGGTGGTATAAGAGAGCTTTGCCGTCAGACAGGCCAGACTGACCAACCGTTCCGGTTTGCCTGGCCCTGTCCTCAAAGTCTTGCATCTCAGGAAACCTCTCAGTCCTGGGAAAACTGGGACAGTCTGTCACCCTACTGGAGTCTCAGAGAGTGACCTTGGGTGGGATGCTTCATCTCTCTGAGCCTCAGTTTGCACATCTGCAGAATAAGGCTAGTACCCCACGTTTGAGGGATGGGTGATGACCCTGGAACGATGCCGGTCATTGTCCAGTACCTGGCGGGCAGCAGAATGGCAGTCTTTTCCTGCTGCCGCTCCTGTCGCCTGGAAGGCCAGGCCTTCAGGGTGCCTCGGGGCTCCTCAGAGGCAGGCACTTCCTCCTCCGTGGCCCCCAGGGTCTCCAGGCAAGGTACGGGGCCCAGGTCCATCCGAGTCCGGAGGACAGCGCAGAGGAACGTGACAGACACACAGCAGCTTCAGCCCCCCCCCCCATCTGAGTCCTTTCTCTCCCCCATGGGTTCTTCGTCTCCACACTCCCCACAGGCGCGCCTCAAATTCCCAGCCTTCCACCTGAGAGTCTGCCCTGGGGAGTTGCTAACAGTCCACTGGACTTCAAATGATTGAAAGGAAACTCCTGAAAGTGTTAGCATTTTACTCTCCTGTCTCATGAAAAAAAAAAAAAGAAAGAAAGAAAGAAAGAAAGAAAGAAAGAAAGAAAGAAAGAAAGAAAGAAAGAAAAGAAAAAAGGCTTTGTTTCCTCTTGAAGGAAATTCATACACCAGAGACTTTGACCCTTTAATAACTATACCAGTTGGGCTCAATTCAGCAGCCCATAGGAGAAAACACACAATTCGAGTAGTTTAAGCAAGATGGAAGTTGTTTCTTTGTTGCATAAAAGGTCTGGGATGGCAGCTTCAGAGCCGTCCTGGGCCAGGGCATCCTCACTCCCCCCTCCCGCCACCCCAGCGCCGGGTTCCAGTCTCAGGGTCACCTTCTGGGCCCAGAAGGCAGTTGGAGCGCCAGTCATTACAGATCGTTTAAGGGCATAAGAAAGGGGAAAGGGAAAAGGGCAGAAAAGATACCTGCTGCCTGAGTAGTGCCATTTAAGCAGTTTTCCAGAAAGGCCCCGGCAACACCTGGATTTGCAGCTCATTGGCCGGAGCTTAATCACGTGGTCATTACTAGTTACAAAAGATACGGGGAAATGGACACTTCTCTGGGCACATTGCAGCCTCACATAAAGTAAGGTTCAGATACTAAGGAAGAAAAGGAGAATGCAACCTAGAAAATGCACCAAGTGGGGAGGCCACACTGGTAAAGGGTTCCGTCCTTGTGTTCACTGGTGGCTAGTGGACGAGAGTCACGCTAGCCACAGGTCTCTCTGTCCCCCAGTCCTGGTGACCAGACCAAATTTAGGCACCCCTCAGTGACCAATAAAAGAAAGAATGAAGGGCATTATACTAATATTGGAGGGGGGTGGGTTCAATTGCTAGTTACTAGATCCGATTTCCAAGGGATGTTCGTCTGAGGATTTTAAAAACCACAGTAAACTTTTCACTCTCTGTGGGTTTAAGGATTGTTATGTTCTCTTAAGATTCTATTTATAACTTCCTGGTTGTTCCTCAATTGTGTTATGAAATTAAATTCTGAAAGCAGCCAGGAACTCTGAAGAACAAAGGCTATTTCTTTTCCAACATTTATTGATCACAGCTCACACAAGAAATACATAATGGCCAATGAACATTTAGCTCATGACTTAGAACTGGTAATATAGTGGTAGCTGATTGTTGAGGAAAAAATTAATCTTATGGGATAATTTCTAGCCCATCACAGGAGGAATAAGTCATTTCATCTTAGTTGCTACTTGCAACCTGGAGCAAGGATTTCTCAGCTAACGTTACTAAAGACATCAGATGGATACAATGCGCATAGTACTGAAGCTAATGCCCAATATATTCCCCTGATTTCTTTTCTTTTCTTTTCTTTTCTTTTCTTTTCTTTTCTTTTCTTTTCCTTTTCTTTTCTTTTCTTTCCTTTTCGTTTTATTAGTTGCAGGGGTAGAATTTAGTGATTCATCAGTTGCATATAACATCCCGTGCTCATTACATCAAGTGCCCTCCTTAATGCCCATCACCCAGTTACCTCATCCCCCCAACCACCTCCCCTCCAGCAACCCTCAGTTTGTTTCCTAGAGTTAAGAGTCTCTCATGGTTCGCCTCCCTCTCTGTTTTCTCCTGATTCTTCGTCTATGGACACATGATTCTCTTTAACATTTAGGTTTAATCTCAGAAGTACAGGCAATAAACTAAATCACCCTCTCAGCTAAAAATAGCAATGAGAAGTAAGTGCTAGAGTTGGCTGCACAAATATGACAGCTATGACCCCTGATGGAAGCACCATTAGATATGTGAGTCTGACCAACCAGAAGGAGAGTGAGAAACATGAAGTGCCCTGACGAGCGGCTACCTATTTAGGGAAAACTTTGAAAACTAAGGAAACCAGGGGGTTTATTTGTTTTAAACTGAACAATAAGAATGGACAGGCCCTTTTCTCAAGAGAGAAAAGCAAGATTTGAAATGTACAAGCGGTTGCCATATGCAGACTCATCCTTTGTGGAACCTTCTAGAAGGAGATGATGCACTGCCAGCAGCAACTGTAGCAGCTAGAGTATATTAGCCCTGATGGGAAGAGAGCTCTTAGTGCAGACTGCTTTCTGAATTCAAAGCAGTCAGTCACGTCCAATTGTGTCTCTTAGTGAAATGCCTCATTGCACGAGGAATGTAAATCAGTTTTCCTCCACAAACAGATTGTGTCTCTGGTATTTCATAACTTGCGTCAGACCCAACGTACCTCAATAATTTTTATAACCCGATGCTCTTCTTCTGTGATTGTGTCTTAGCGACAGTTTGCAGAATCTTAAACACAATAACAACATTTGTTTTCCTTAGTTTTAAAACAAGTAGTGAAGGGAATATTAAAGTTAACAGACGCTATTAAAGTCATAGTATAGCACGTGGGGTTGAGCATGGGACCCTTGAGTTAATCCTCTCACAACTCAATAAGTGTAATAGCCACTGTCAAGGAAAGTGGCCACGGTGAGCCAGACACTTTACTAATAGCATATTCTCATTAGGTTCTACCAACAACACACTGAGGGAGTATTTATATCCCCATTTTTCACAATGGGAAAGTACAGCTCAAGGTCTTACTGATGTCAAATGATCGTGTTATTATTTAAATCTGGGTCTGTCTGAATCCAGCTCCATGCTATTTTCTCCTACATTTGGTTGCTTCATGAAGATTCAAATTCCTTTCTCCTCTGACATCATTTTACCATACCTTCTTGGAAGAAAAGGAAAGAAATGTTAAAACTTTTTTTTTTAAGATGACAGTAATTTTGTTAATTCTTCAATGAAATGCAAGCCATATTATCTCAGCCAGATCAAAGTAGCACCCACAGTTTTCTGCACATTTTCCTAGGTTATCACTGAGCCTATCTTTTATCCATGTGCTATACTGGAGCTCCCCACAAATGTTTATAGGCATCATGAGAAAATAACCAGAACTGATGCAAGGGAAGAGTGTTCTGAGGCCCAAACTATGTGTGGGTTTTCTAGGCACACCTGTCTTTGGGAAAGAGGCAACTATTCTTAGATGGTAGAACATTTCGACCCACCAACTAAGCATATGGCGTTGAACAAGTTTAGGAGAGTGGGAAAATAGAGTGTGATTCCAATCTTACAAACAAACATGCACATGTGTCTAGTTTGTTTCATAATATATGCATGTAATGATCTGGAAAAAACTATACCAGAATTATAGCAGTAGAGCACTGAATGTAGAATCCCAAATGATTTTTCTTTTTTCATTTTGGTATTTTCATAATTACCTAGAGTAAATGGATATTGCTAATATAATACTCCCTAAAAGTAATAGTTTCATTTTTTTTTTTATTTTTTTTAAAGAGTTTATTTACTTGAGAGAGAGAGAGCATGAGCAGGAGAGGGGCAAAGCGAGAGGGAGAGAATCTCCAGCAAAATCCCACCTGAGCGCAAAGCCCAACACAGGGCTTGCTCCCACAACCCCAAGACCATGACCTGAACCAGATCCAAGAATCGGACGCTTAAGGGACTGAGCCACCCAAGCGCTGCCCTTGAAAATAGTAGTGTTAGTGGGCACGAGAGTTCTCAAATTGTGCAATAAGTGGCTGGAGGCACAGCCATACAGCATGAGGCCTCTTAGTATTGCACCCATTTGCTGTTTATCAGCATCATTAATAATAAAAAATCTTTGATATCTTGTAGCCACTTTTTCCTTAGCTGGAAAGATAAACTAGTCTCAAAAAATGGCAAAGCCGAAAGGTTTTCCATGGACTTAATCACTATGAACCAGCATCATTTAATAAGCAAATATGCTCATCCCTTTGTATGGCTTTGTGTTTGCCCTCCCTTGGCACAAGGATTGTTTCTAGGGATAAGAAATCATGGCATCATTTTGGTTATCTATTGCCATGGCAACACACGGCTTCAGGGAAGAGTTCTTAGTATCTTTGCTATTGTTGCGGGCACAGGTCCTTCTGTGTGAGGTCATTTCCCTGTGAGACTGCCTCATCGGTTGCAAATATTTGAAGCGGAGGTGAGATACAGTTTTGCTTCTCAGAACTCATATTATTAACTGTAATTCCGTGAGCAGCAATAAAGAGTACCAGTACTCTGAAAACGTCTCATTTTTCATGACGACTCTCCCTTAAAAGGTCACAAAACAAAATTCTTTTTAGGATCGCTAGTAAGCGTAGAGTGTAACAAGGACGGTTTTTCCACGCTTACTCACTTGCACACACACGCACACAGAAAGTAGGATATGAATTTTCTCTTAATATTTACTCAAACATGGTATTGTCCGGGATTCTCAAAATTTTGTCCAGTATTCTCTCCTTGTAATGTTTTCCTGGTAAATCCTTAAAAACGGCAACAAAATTGTACAGCAAGCTAGAAGTCTGCATTCTGATCACATCTTACCACGATCTCTGTGATCTTGGGCAATTTCCCTCACCTCTCTGTGCTTCCAGTTTCTCATCAGTAAAATCATCTAAGCTAGTAAAAAGAAGGAAAAGTAGTTTGAGAAAAGAGTGAAAAACTGGAAAGAGAAAATTAGGATTGTCTCTCTCCCCCTCCAGTACAACCTCTGCTCCTTTTTTCTCCGTAAGTGCGGGTCATGTCATAGAAGGAAAGAAAGAATGAAAGCGATCACGTTCTTTTTGGCCAAGCACATGTATGAACCCCTAAAGAATTTTCAGATGACTGTTTACTTTAGGTTCAAGCAATGTATTCCCAGCCAAAAAAAAAAAAAAAAATCCATGCCGTTGTGGGAGGTAGAAGCTGGCTCATCTAATGTCCATTAAATTTGTACCCACCAAGTCCACCCAGACATTCAGGGATATAGTTTTAGATTTTCCGAATAAAGAACATCCCTCTCTATTCTTTTACTCTCCCTAGCACTTTTTTAAGAAGAAAAGGAGATTATGAAAGGATATCAGTGAGCTCCTAGACCTGCCAAGATGGCCATGGTCTCTGAAGAGCAATGCCTACTCACACTGTGTTTCTCTGGGACTACAAATCAATGGGGAAAATAGGAGACAGAAACTGGATTCTGCTGGGTGAGCAAACCGGTTCCACCTTGTAATCTGGGAAATCCAGGGAAAACACTTAGTTAGCAGCCTTGGCCTTGAGGAGGTCACTCTAATCTGCCGGTGAGCCAAGGAGAAGCAACTGAACTGCCCTTTGGCCCTACAGTAAAACCAGGCCCTTAGGTCAAGCTGATTACAATCTTTTTCTGGGGCCTTCAGATGTTACTAAATGTCCCAAGCTTTCCTAGCTTTAAGTCCCTAAACCAGGGTTCTAGCCCAGAGTGGAGGGCCTCAATGGCCCAAGCATGGTTTGGGCATGAGTAATGTCAGCCTCGCCAGACCGTCTTACTCCACATCTCTTGGCGCACGCTTCTCGACAGGTAAGAGGAACGTAATACCTGCTTCGCCTCCTTCAGATGTCGCTTGTGAAAGTCTGTGACAAAGCTTTCACTGCTCTGCAGAAGAATGAGAAAATTCAAGATAGTATAGTGAGTTTTCCAAAAAGTCCAATTTCGGCTATTTAAAGGACTTTTTTTAAAATATGAAATTTCTTCTTTGCTCCTTTGCTAAGATCATGTTCTTTCTTTCATCGGGGGTGGTGATAATATTTGATAAGTTTTTTTCTCTCTCAGATATCAGTTATTTGACAAAATACAAAGTTGGACAATCTATGTTATTATTCCTCTTTTTTTTTTTTTTTGGTAATTTTACTAGTCCGTGAAACCCCAAAATTTGCAATCCACCATGTGAAAATGCTCAGACAGCTACAAAACTAAAAAAAAGTGGTTACTGTTTTCTTAATTAAATACAGAATATTTTTTTTAAAAAACACAGAATATTCTTTTTTTTTAACACAGAATATTCTTGAGGTAACTTCCGAAGGGAAGGGTATGCTTAGTGCCCAGAAATGTAAATGTCCGCACTGTCTTCTGTTCCTGTGGTTCTCTGGAAGGAAGAGAGGAAGAGAGGAACCCAGCTAGATGAAATGCCCCTTTACACCACTAGGAGGCGTTGGGACCCTCTTCAAATCCCAGGCCTCAGGCACCAGACCGTCCTGGTCATAAAGCGAATGAACCCTAAAGACGGGACTTACCTTTTAGCCAAACTTTCATTTTCAGTTCACTGGACATGCCGCTTACCTTACAAGGTGAAGAGGAAAGATTAGTTGCTGAGTTGATTGCCATCGGAGATTCCGTTGTAGGAGAATCCTAGTTGAAAGTGGGAAATAAGGTTACCCTTTCTTATACAAACATTTAGAAAGGAAATAAATCCTTTTAAGAATTGTTGACTTTTTTTAAAGCATCCTTTCAAAGTGACCATTTCAGTGCACAAAAACTTTTCTCCGTTTAATTACCTTTTTACAGAAACTTACCAAATACTGTCTTACCAAATACCAAAAAGACTTACCAAATACCATCACCACACAAAGGCCCCACTTGTAATCGTATGCACTAAAACGTTTTGGCAGGTTTCCTTAACTTGTTTTTTTTTAAAAACGCTCTATAAAAGAGGAAGTTAATAAATTGGTTTAGCATATCAGAGTCTCCCATGGCTAAAATGTTTGAAAATCAGAAGGTGTCACCTAATATCTTGCTGCTCAGAGGAAATACCCTCAAAGATGGCAAGAATCATTTTTAACCTCTCTGTAAACACATAGCATTAATACCGTGTATATAAACTGAATAAGGTTTCTATTTCTGTTTGATAAGTACGCCCTGATAGCACATGAAACTTTTAAAATGGAAGGAAACGCAGAAATCATACACCCAACCTCTCTGTAGGAGATTGGGTGATGTTGTTCCAAGTGTGTAGGTTTGCGGTGCCTGGGTGGCTCAGTGCATTAAGTGTCTGACTTGATTTCAGCTCAGGTCATGATCTCAGGGTCATGAGCTCCGCACTGAACGTTGAGCCTGCTGAAAATTCTCTCTCCCTCTGCCCCCAACCCCCGCCCTGGGCTCGTGCTTGCTTGCTCTCTCTTAAAAAAAAAAAAAAAAAAGTAGGTTTAGAGCCAGGCAGACAGATCTGCCCCAAGCTTGGCTCTGCCACTTGCCAGCTGTGAAGCCTTCGGATGTCATTCATCACTCACCACTCTGCTTCCTTATCTGTAAAGGGAGGATAATAATATTCTGAGATAATGTAAGTCACAGAGACCTGAGAAGTTACGTGCCTTTCTCAAAGCTACCCAATTAGTTTAACCTTCGGAGCCCAGATTAGGGAGCAAATATGTTTCCTGAGCATTTAGAACATAAGCAATTAACAAAGACCTCACCACTGAAGGTAACTGTCATGATTACACATGCTTTTTATCTGAGCTGCCCCTTCTTAGCCCTAGAACGGCCAGGATATCACTGCCGAAGGAGGTTCTTGGCGAACTGGGATTCTGTACTGCATATCTCTTCCTGAAGTAACCAGAGGAATTAAGCATTTATAACAAATAATCCTTGTCCCTAGGCGTCAGAGACAGCCAGTGTCTTTGAGTCCTTGAAATCAGTGACCTGTCTTTGACAGACAGTTCCTCCTAATTGAATGGCATAAAATATGGAAAAGTCAACTCAAAGAGCCTGGTACTGGGCTTCAACGAAGTTCATTTCCCCCTTTTTTATTTCTCTTTCCTTGAATATTGTAACAATAAAGGTAGAGTTAAATAGCTTCTGGCCAAGTGGAGAAACATTAGTCTCTCTTTATCAGTTGATGGTTTGGAAAGCCTAAATGATTTTAAAAATCAAAAACCAAAAATTTATATTTCAAAAACAAAACCTAGGTTAGGGGTAGAAAAATGCAATCTTTGGCCTGACAACATCTTAGCGAGAGTTAAGATCAAGTAGTTCTGCTTCTTAGTACTTCTTGCTTAATGAGGAAGAATTTGATAATATTTCTTACGGGCTAAGATAGGAGGGAAGACTAGCCTATGGGCAATGTCTACAGTGAAAGAAAGCAAAGAAAGAAGGAAGCCCTGTTCCACAGGACTGAGGTGGGCTCGTGTGGTTGAAGGCTGTGACACATGGAGCAGAACCCTTCAAGCAAGGACTTGCTCCCGGCTGGCAGCTCCATTCGGTGGCCTCGGCTGCCAAGAATCGCTTTACCTGTGGTCATGTCTTTATTGGGCAGCTTGTATGAGGCCACTGAATGGGGGTGGGACTGTAATAAAGCCCCCATCATTTGACAGGATATGTGACAACTCTGCCTGACATTTCTCCTCCCAGAACACCCCCGCCCTGGGTTGGCAAAGGCTTGGCCAAGCCTCCATTGCAGTCCAGTTTCTCCCACTGCTCAAGGCTTCTTCTGCCACAAGTGTTACTCCTTATAAATATCTCCTGCCACAAACTCTGTCTCAGCATCTCCTTCAGAGAACCAAGCCTGCAACTAAAAGCCTCACTCCTTCCTCATAAATGCGAGTTGACCCTTTGCCCAATTTCTGTCTGGCAGTTCACACAGAGCTAAATAGGAGGGTTGCCCAGAGTTAGATTTTACACTCTAACTTGGACCAATCTTGCGTTCCAACCTCATCCCCCACATGCCCCCCACAGGTCTTTCACTCAAGCAGTGTGTTTACTCACTTCCCAACTTTTCAACCCAATCCTCTGTTGCCTTAGAGAGATGCCCTTTCAAGCCCGTTCTGCCCAACCTTGACTAACATGGGCTGAGCTATGAGTCATAGGGATGAATTGTTGACTCTGGCAGGGATGAAATTCTCTGCTATCAAGTGTTATAAATTTTGCAAACACAGAGTTAAACCACAGCCAAGCCCTAGACCAGCTAAGCCTGGGATATTGTGGACTGGGCTCTTGACAGTGTCAGCTTCAGAACAAGACAATGCCAGACTGCCCTGGGCCTGTAACCTGAGGATGTCTGCACCGCCCATCACAGCTTCCTGCCTTTGACTCGTATTAATGAAGCACCGTCCTAGCACTGGGGACATATCCCTGAATAAAACAATCCTTTCCCTGTCCTCAGAGTGTACTGTCTAGGGTGAGAAATAAAAATCCAACAAACCACGGGGCGCCGGGGTGGTGCCGTTAGTTAAGCGTCCAAGTCTTGATTTCAATCAGGTCATGATCTTGGGATTATAGGATCAAGCCCTGTGTCAGGCTCCACATTCCGTGTGGAGTCGGCTTGAGACTCTCTCTCCCTCAGCCCCTCCCCCAGTCTCTAAAATAAATAAATAAATCTTTAAAAAAAAAGAATCCAAGAAACCAGCCAGCGAACATAATTGCCTGTGCAGGATACTAACAGAATGCAGTGATGGAAAATAAAGGTGAGAAATGGGAACCCACTTAGACGGTGCGGTCAGGAAAGTCCTCTCCAGAAAAAGACACTCAAGTTGGGCCTGAAAAATAAGAAAGCACGAGCCATGGAGAGTCAGGGAAAGGGCATTTGGGGCAGAGGAAGAATACCCACACATCCTTCATTTATTGATCGACTACGTTACTTCCAAGGTGAGGACCACGATGCAGGAGGGAAGAAAATCAACTTCTGATCACATAAGAAATGAAGTGTCATTTTGACTTACAAAGAAAACCTTTAAAAGTTTTGTTTGTTGTAGCCTACGAGTGGTTTTATGGGTTGGGTTTGTTCGTTTGTTTTTATAACTGCTTGTCGAGACCTGAACTGAATATATTACTTCGTGAATCTGCTGTTATACATTTGATCCTCTCAGCCTAGAACTTATTTCTCCACTCTCCACTCTTAGGGCTTTTCCTTGCTGCTTCTTCAAGATTTACTTAAAACATCTTCTCTTTTTTTTAAGAACACTTAAAAAAATGAGATTAGCTTCACATGACATAAAATTCACCACTTCAAAGTATAGACTTTGTGGTTTTTAGTATATTCACTATGTTTTGAATATACTCAACATCGCCACGATCCAATTCGAAAACACTTTCACGACTCCAAAAAGAACACTAGTACCGATTACCAGTTAGTCTCAGTTCTCCTCCCCCCATCCCCTGGTGACTACTCATCTACCTTCTGTCTCCCTGGCTTTGCCTATTCTGGACATTGCATAGAACTGCGGTCATACAATCGGTGGCTTTTTGTGTCTGGCTTCTTTCATTTAGCACAATGTTTTCAAGGTTCATGTATGTTGTAGCATGGATCCATACCTTACTTTTCTTTATGACTAAATAATATTCCAGTGTGTATATATACGAAATTTTATCTATTCATCAGCTGATAGACGTTTAGAGTGCTTCTGCTTCCTGACTATTGTGAATAATGCCGCTATGAACCTTTGTATACAAGCGAACATCTGTGAACACCTGCCAGCATTCTCTCAGGTATATATTTAGGAGTAGAATTGCTGGGTCATATGGTAATTCTGTATTTAAAATTTTGAGGAGCTGACAAGGTGTTTTTCACAGAAGCTGCACCATTTTAAATCCCCAATAGCAGCGTATGAATATTTCAATTTCTCCACATCCTTGCCAATACTTGCTAATGCCTTTTTTTAAAGTATATTATAGACATCCTAGTGGGTGGTAAGTAATATCATGGTTTTGCATTTCCTAAAGAGGACTTACATTTCTTTTTTTTTTTTTTTAAGATTTTATTCATTTATTTGACAGAGAGACAGCCAGCGAGAGAGGGAACACAAGCAGGGGGAGTGGGAGAGGAGGAAGCAGGCTCCCAGTGGAGGAGCCCGATGTGGGACTTGATCCCGGAACACCGGGATCACGCCCTGAGCCGAAGGCAGACACTCAATGACTGCGCTACCCAGGCGCCCCAGGACTTACATTTCTATAGTGTGAGAAAGAAGTACACGGGCATTCTGTTGCATGTAGATAATCAGTTGCTCCCGACCATTTGTAAAAAAAAAAAAAAAAAAAAAAAAAAAAAAAAGACTTTTCTTTCCCGCATTGAATGTCTTTATCACTCTTGTCAAAACCAGTTGACCATAAATGTATGGGCTTATTTCTGGACTCTCAATTCTCTTCCATTCATGTATATTTCTATCTGTATGCCGGTGCCACATTTTCTTGATTACTGTAGACTTGTCAGTTTCAAGTTGGGAAATGTGAGTCCTTCAACTATGGTCTTTTTTTTTTCAGGATTGTTTTGGCTATTCTGTATCCTTGCAGTTGGAAATTTCAGAGGGATTGCATTGAACACGTAGATTAGTTTCAATAGTATTGCCCTAACAATAATAGGAAATCTTCCAACACATAAGCATAGGCTATCTTTTCATTTATTTAGATCTTTAATTTCTTTTAACAATGTTTTGTAGTTTTCAGTGTTTGAGCTTTGTAGTTTTTGGTTGAATTTTTTTCTTAAGTGTTTCTTTCTGTATTGATGCTATTGTAGATGGAATTGTTTTCAATTTTCGGAGGAAGCGTTTTCTCTTATGTAAAACTCCCTGACCCTCACTTCCCCCAAATGAGAACTGATAACTCTTCACTCAACGTCCTCTCTCCACCAGGCAGAGACCTCTATTATTAATACCCACCACAATATACCAAAAAGCCCAAATCTGTGTAATGTCAATTTCTCTTATTTGTGGGCAGAGACTGTGTTCTATTTATCTTTTTTTGTCCCTATGACTTAGGGGCGCTCACACAGTAGGGGCCCCGTAAATGTTTATGGAACAGATAAAGGAAGAAGTAATTGCCACCGCTGAGGGTTTTCAGTAAGACTGAGACTATCAGCTAGGAATGCCAGGGAGAGGGAGGGGTGGGGAATGAGGCGGGAGATAGAGGTAGAGCAGAGAGTAGAGCTGGTACTTCCCTCTCCACACTAAGGGGAGTAGCACCATGAGGATAATTCCACCGATGTTGGAAGAAGATCGATAAGTGATTTGGACTGGGGAGATGTAGGCCTAGAGAGTTCCCACCTGGAACTTGCTACAGTATGGTTGTGAGGAACTGAATCTGATGTAGGTAAATATATGTGGAAATGGGAAAGAAAGAAGAGATGTGAGAGGTGTTAGGACTTCAGAATTCTTGGAACTTAGTGGCTCTTTAAATTTGAAGAAGAGGCGGAAATCCATTTTAAAGTTTCAGTTTTGAGAGGCCAAGAGCGTGGACAGAAGTAGCAAACTCTGGGAGTGGAGCTAGAAATGAAAGTCTGATGTCTGCTTGGTAATCGTAGCAAAAGGCTCAACTTGACTCAGAAGCATACTCTCCACTGGTCACCCTGGGAGAGAATATCTCAATCTTTCCTCTCTTAAAATCTGTTCCTTTGTATCACAGCCAGTGTATATCTCTTCTCTCATTTTCCAGACATTTAAAACAACTTGTGAGTCCTCCTAATTCCCCCAAACAGTTTTATAAAGAGGGAGAAATTATTTCTTTATTTTCTTAATAAGTTTCTGAGTTCAGGCTAGCCTGTTAGTATAAATTCCTTGAGCAAATCAAATTTTATGCTGTGTATACTATGATTCTGTTAACTGACTCTACTATGTACTTAATAACCTTTTGTAAGGACACGAAGCAATGATTTGCTATTGGAAGCACGTGCCCATTTCTTTAGCAGAGTACGCATCTTCCATTTTGCTCTTTACTGTGCTTTTAGATCAGTTTAACCTTTACCATAGGGATCAGAGAGAGTAGAAGGGGTTCAGTTCTTTGTTCTTTTATTCATTGACTTGTGCACATTATCTAATTTTCATGAAATTCAGTATCTACAATAAAGGGTTGTTATGAAGATTATGTGAAATTATGAACCTAAAGTCCCCGCCAAATAGATGTTCGCCATGTTAGTTCTCCTCCTCTGCTCTCTTTTTCAGTACAGGGCATGCTTTCCACAGATAAACTTCAGGTAAATGGAGTCAAGCAGAATAGACTCTTATCTTGAAATAGGGGACCAGAGATCCGGGATTGGAGAGAATGTAAGCAGCCTCATTTCCTGAGTGTCAACGGCACCTCTATTCCAAATCCCATCGGTAAAAAGCATTGAGTAGTGTTCCTTCCGAATTATGCCCAACGTAGTTTGCATTTTGACCACGTCTAATATACTCTACCAACCCAACAGTTTTTAATCTATTTGAGATTTTAAGCTCAGACCACAAGGGTGAAAGTAAGCTTACAAAATTATTGGTGATTAAAAACAAACAAATATTTGCATTCCGACTATTCAGCGATCTGGGGGATTCAGAAAAGCATTAGGCAAGGTTTCTTTACTTAAAGAACTCCCAAGCTAGTGGGAAGGGTAGATATTACGTAATGCCAAAGAATCACAGGGTGATTCAGCACTGAACGTTCTGGTTCAGACTTTGAGTATCCTAGAGATTCTGACGAGAGGATGACCTTCAGAGGCTTTATGACTAGAGAGAGACCTTGTGTATTGAGTGGGCTCCGACACAGTAGCTGGTGAAATTCCTGAGACAAAGAGCATCCCAGGCAAGGAAGAGCCCGGTGAGCAGACTATGTACCTAGAAATAGGTCTGGACGTTCAACAGGGTGAGGACGTTTAAAACTTCTTGACCCGAGGGAGCCATTGTGTTGGGGCGTTTTGGGGAAATAAGGAGAAATAATAGAAGGTACAAGCAAATTGCATGGACTTTGCTTTTCTCTTTGTTTCCAAGTCCAAAATTTGAGGGGGAGAGATGAGCAAGCCTGAAAGGAACAAATGCTGCTATGCACCCATGGAAGGAAAGCTTAGATACAATCGCTCTCAGAATTGATTGGGAATTGGGGATTATATATGGAATCAAGAGGTTGGACAGGATTTTGAATGGTTAGACTCCGGCTCTCTGGGCTGAGGCAGGATAAGGTGCAAACCATCCTAGACTGATTTAAAGCTGTATTTTAAACTTTCTGGATAGAGAGTCTGTAATCTCTCCTTGGTAACTTTTCAATGCCAAAGCAACCTTCACATCAGTGCACTGAAGTATCTCTCCTGTGACCTAAGTCCCAAGCATCTGTTCTGTCCGAGTGGATATCAGGAACAGACGCTCATCACCAATTTCACTAGTTACTCCAAGACCAGGCTCCTGCCATTCAGATGCCTCTCAAACATTAAATGACCCTCTTCTGTGCTTAGTTAGAAAATTGTCTCTGCTTCAGGTTATTTTATAGATTCTTCAGTGTGGCTCATAATAAACAAATTTAGATGGCTAAGTGCCCTCTACTTTTCCCTATCACAACTCCATCTCCCTACTGGTTCTTAAAACTGCAGTTTCTTTCCACAACTAACATTTAATCTTAGAAATGTTAATTTCCACTTGGTCCAGGTATATAGCCATCTGGAAGGAGCAGGAGTTTAAGAGTCAAACAGACCTAGATTCCCAACTTGATCGCTCTGTGACTCAGGTCTCCTTATCTGCAAAAGGATAATAATAGTACTAACCTTGCTAGGTTTGCTGTGTGGAAATTATGCAAAGTACCCCCCCCCGAGATTGTTGCAAAGTAAGCACTCTATAATAGTTATTACTCACTATTTCAAGTCTCACCCCCATCATAAGTAAGCTCTGTGACTTAACTTTTCTGAGTCTGTTTCCTCATCTGATCATGAGTATCATGGTACAAAAGTGAAAAAACACAGTGGGACTCAGTGAATGGCATTATTCTTAACAGGAGAAATCAGGTACTCATGAAAGCTTGTCCATTCTTACATTGTACTGAAGGAAATGATTCTGAATTTAGGCTCAAAAACCGATTTAAAGACAGGCATTTCCCATTTTTCTCTAAAGCTTTCTTTAATTCCTCAATGTGCCCAGCAGAGTTTGTTTGGCAAGAATTAAAAAAAATAAGAGAATTCTTCAGGTATCTTTAGATTATTGCTACTAACCCTCTAACTAATATTAAGATATTTTGTTGGATTTGGGATGAAGGAAATAAAAACAAACTATGAAAAAAGAAAAATAGTGAAGAGAAATGTTGAAGGAATGAAAGACTGGATAGCATTTGGAAATGCTTTCAAATGTAAATTTACAAGGAACAGTTTTATGTACAACCTTGGGGCAGTGGTGGTTGTGCCCAGTAGGAAGAAGGAGCCAGTATGGCGGCTGGCATCCCCATAAGATATTTGCGCAAGTGTGAGCAACGGCACGTTCTCCACTCTGGAGCAGAGCGGCCATGCCCAAACAACAGGTCACTCTTGGAAGGCTCAGCTTCAGCCGCATCTTGGGAGGGGCCAGCCCAGGAAGAGATCAGAATCCTCCTCTGGGCCTTCCTATCATTTGCCTCTCTCTGTGTGCAAGGCTGGAGCTATGAATGTAAAAGTGTTGCAGGCTCAGGTCAGATGTGGCATTAGGACAGGAAATAGCAATTCTGAGGCAGTGGGCAGATTCTCCCTTCTGAGCCCCAGAGGACACCTGATTCTTAGTAGGTAGATGAATTTGTGGCTACTGACATCAAGTTCATGAATATTCTTTCTAAAATTAGTTTTAGACATGACGTATATGGAATACACTTATTTCTTTCTCCTTCGCAATGTGGAAAGGCTGCTCAAATCCCAACAAGAAGAATCATGAGAGGGATGCCTGGGTGGCTCAGTCCATTAAGTGTCTGACTCTTGATTTCGGCTCAGGTCATGGTCTCAGGGTCCTGGGATTGAGCTCCACGACGGGCTCTACACCCTGTGGAGCCTGCCTAAGATTCTCTCTCTCCCTCTCCTCCTGCCCCTCCTCCCACCCCCACTCATGGTCTGTCTCTCTAAAGAATAAACAAACAAACAAACAAACAGATAAATAAAAATAATAATCATGGGGAACGTTTTAAATAGTAAGAACTTTTAGTTTCACATTATGTTAAAAAAGTTCAATGTGAAATCATTTCTACCTAAAATCTTACACTTCAAGAAATTTAGATATTTTTTATTATTTCATCAAATTTAAAACTACCACCAAAATTGAGGATGAGTAAGGATCATCTCTTGACCAATGAGGTATATCTTAAATTATTTATTTTTTAAATATGCTTGTCATTTACATATTAAAGATTCAAAAAAGGTGAGAAAAATACAGCAAAAACTCTTCCTCTCATCCTGTCCTCCAGCCACCTCTTCCTCCTCTGAAGACAACCATTGTGAGTGGTTTCCTGGGCGTCTTCCATAGGTCCTTGATACATATTCAAGCCTGTACATTTCCTTTTTGTCCTATTAGCCAAATACCATTTTTTCATATTACTCTTTATTTTGCTTTTTATTGAATATACCATGAAGAGCATTATATAGTAATACAGAAAGAGAGTCCTCACTCTTTTTTATGATTGCATGTAGCAAAATTTAATGAATGCCCTATTGATAGAAATTTAGGTTGTTTCCAAAATGTTATTAAAAGCAATACTTCAATTAAAAGCAATGGCCTTGCTCATAGACCATTTTGTATATGTGCACATATGTCTGTCATACACATTTCTGGATGTTTGTGCTGGGTCGAAAGTTAGGTACATTTGCAATTTTTATAGATATTGATGATTATTTGATTGTTTTTCCACCTTTCATCAATTACAATTCATATCATACAATTCAGAACATTTACCAGTTCTGAGAGGTAGAAAATTGTAATGAAGCGTAATTTTAATTTTCATTTTTCATATTATAAGTGCAAAGGAGCCATCTTTTCATTTGCTAGGAATTACTCATACTGTTTTTTTACAAACTTTCAGTTAATGAGAATCAAAATGTAAAATAAAAAAAAGCCAAAATTATATTGCAGTTTATTAAAGTAAATAAATGCCCTTTCTCTCTCCAGTATAAAGATGAGCATCTTTCTTTATGCAAATGATGCACTTTTGCAGAAGTGAACAAAGTAATCTTTAAAAGAAGCTGAACGCTTGGCCACTTCTGTCTTAGGTCAACCCAACATTAGTTGTGGTAAGATGAACGTAGTTTTATACATATTTACTGTGTGCCAGGTGCAAGCCTAAACATTTTCCACTTCTTTTCTCGGTTAATCTTCATAGCAATTATATAAGGTAACTTCTGTTTCACAAATGATGAACTGAGGCACAGGGAGGCCAGGTAGCTTGCCTAAGTGGACTCAGCTGGTACATTCACACGGCTACTCGGGGATTTTTTGAACTCCAGAGTGTCGTATATAACCACAAATTTATATTACCTCTCTGGAATGTGGCTTTCCAGCATTCCCCAGTTCCATTTTAAGTAATCCCCGTCCATGAGTAAATGAATTCAGCGTCTTGGGACACATTTTGCAAATAACTTACCTGGGTGAACGGATGTAGGATCAGTAACCAGAGGAATTTTAGGACCATTAAACAGATGAAGACTGGCCTGGCATAGGTATCTCCCCAGAATAACTTTAAAAATAAACCCAGGAGGGTTGCCTGGCTGGCTCAGCCAATGGAGCCTGAGACTCTTAATCTCTGGGTTGTGAGTTCAAGCTCCACATTGGGTGAAGAGATTACTTAAAAAAATAAAATCTTAAAAAAAATTGTTTTAAATAAAACCAATAAAAGAAAAAGAGCTATTTTCTCAATTAAATACAAAAAAATTTGGGATGCTTGGGTGGCTCAGTCAGTTGGGTGTTTGCCTTCGGCTGGGATCATGATCTCAGGGTTCCAGGATCGAGTCCCGCGTCGGATTCCCTGCTCGTCGGGGAGTCTACTTCTCCCTCTCCCTCTGCCTGCCGCTCCCCCTGCTTGTGTGCTCTCTCTCTCTCTGACAAATAAATAAAATCTTTAAAATAACTAACTAAATAAATAAATAAAATTTTATTAGTAACTAGTCAACATTCTTTTTGATAAAATAATATACCTTGCCATGTAAATAAGTGTTGCTGTATAAGCAAAATATTGTAATGTAAGAAATACATACTATTCTGTTCATCTAAGTAAATTTAAGATTTGAAGATTGGCCTTATATTCAGGGTTCACAGTGTGAGGAGAAGTGTGACTTGGCCTTGGAGAAAAATGGCTGAACCCCTGGGCCACCACTATTTTTAATAAAGCCTTAATGCAAATTTTGGTAAAGCTTCCTCTCTGGGAGACCCAACTAGAAGAATCCATTTTCTATGAGTGGATGAAGTCTCAGGCTGGGCAAAAGCGTTGGCAAAGGAGAGGTAGGCCTCCTGGTCTGGGTATTCGTATGCCCTGTACAAAATGACAGCTATAAGCAGTGGCCTTCCTGGGCCCTTCACCTCAACTACTTCGGTTTCTTTGGAAAAGCCTTTGACACCCTTCAGAAGACCCTTGAGATCTTCCTAAACACCTTGGGTATTTTGTGCCAGAGTGTACCAGTTTGGGGTTATGCAAGGCAGCTTACATTTCCTCTTTCCTTTATCTTCTGACCAGTGAGCTCAAGCCACCCTCTTCTGGTATACCCAAAAAGAACACAACAAGCACCATGAGAACACAATGAGGACACTCACATCTGCCAACAGGGACCTATTCATGGCCATTATCAATAACGCTAAGTGAGGCTTTCACCTTCCATGGGCCTCTTGGGCTCATGGGGTTCAATATTTTATATCAGCTCCATCTAATTCCAAGAGCCTTTCCAAGTACAGCATACATAAATTGTAGACACACCTTTTACCCCTGCAGCATTTTTTAATCCCTTCTTCGTTTCATCTCCCTTTTCCTATAGCATCTACAGGAATTATTACCAAAAAGTAATAGCCCTCCACTAGACACACTGGGCCTGGGAGGTGGCTCGTGTCTTCTTGGGAGCTTTTTCGTCTTTTGGTTTTCAAACCACATCTTGACTCTTGGTCCTGCTTCATGTCTAGCGTCAATAGATACATACTAACATTACACAGCTCCTATTTCTGGACCTATTCATCCTATTCATCTTGAAAAGATGAAAATCATTCTAAGTCAATGAGAGTAGAGTAAAGTGAAGGATTTACCAGGAAGCTTCTGAACCCACACCTGTGATCCAAGTAGTTAAGCACTAGGATCTATCCCTAAAATGATAGAGGTCATAGCGACTTCTTCTATACTCTATGTAATAGAGATTTAAAATCTCAACTAGACATTCATCGATGTTTTTAAGGACATAGGAAACCATGTTTGAGAATCCATGTCGGAGTTTCCTCCGTAGTCTACCTTTTTGGGTTAGTGGGTTGTCTTCATCTGTGAGCAAGCACATACCAGGAGCCAAAATTCTTACAGAAGTCTGCTCTCCCTGCTGCCTGACATTTAGGTATCTACAGCTTAGGGATCCTTTTTGATCAATACAGCAGGATAGTTGCCCTTACAGCATTGTGTAGACAGAATCGTCTTGATGTGAGTGCTATTCAGGCCCTATTAATAGATATGAGATTAGTCTGATATCTAGACAACTTAAAGGACATAAGCTCTATTGTTATACAAATTTATATCACCAGACAGAAATGCATTAGAAGTATTTGAGCTCCACTGAAATATACTAGAATTATTTTCTATTTATCAAGTTTCAGCATAAGATTTGGGGGTAGAATCATTTCTAAATCTCCTGTATGGTCACTGTTAACACATTGCTCCTTTGATGCTTAAAAAGATATACAGAAATACACATTTATGGAGAGAACTACAAGTAGGGAGATAACATATATAAATAACTGTATTGATATATATATACACACATATACATATACATATATATACATATACATATATAAATAAGTTTACTGATATATACATATATATACATGTATATACATACATATAGACATATATATACATATATACATATATATACACACATATATATGTATATATATGTATATACATATATATATACACACACATCCATAGAGAAAGATATATATATGTGTGTGTGTGTGTGTCTGTGTATATAAATACATATATACATATATATATACACACACACACGTCCATAGAGAAAGAGAAGGAAAGAAGAACCAAAGAGTTAGAGATTCTAAGAATAAAGACAAAGGGAACTTCACATAAACACTGTACTGTTGATAAAGTTGTTTCTCACAGTAGTAAAGATTAAGAATTCTGAAACTACTGTATGTATAAGCTGGAATTGAACAAATACACAGTAGCAGATGATACGATCCAGTTTTTTCACTTTTGATGTGGAAAATTACGGATAAGCAAAGGAGAAGTCTAGAATGAAACTTGTGGTATGGATTAGAGTTGGAGACATGAGTACGAACTCATGTTAAGCTTAATACACGGATGGATACAGTAATAACGATAGATACATGAGTAAACATGGGTTCATATTCATACATGTATTTCCCAGCTCTATCCTTTGAGCTCTGTCCTAGAAGCCATGATACCCCAGTACCAATGATCAAACCCCGCACCCAAATCTTGGTTTCTAATAGCACTTTCCAGTAAAAGGAATCAGAACTCCTTGAAGAAAGGAATAATTCTACTGCTGGGACAGGGCATACACAAGATGAGGCTGGAGCATTTTGTATTGCCAGAAAGTAAGGGAGTGTTCAAAGGGAAACAGGAGCTGACCTGAAAGAACTCCCAATGGCCAAAGCTGGAAAAATCAGAGCAACAAAATAAATAATGCAGTAGTAGGTTATAACACAAAATATAAAATAAAAACCCATAATCCCGTACTGATATAAATATATGATTAAATAAGTAAATTAAAAAGACAGATACAAAGGAACTCCAGCGAATTTATATAGATAGTCCTTCCTCAAGAATGTAGAGCTAGGGGCGCCTGGGTGGCGCAGTCGTTAAGCGTCTGCCTTCGGCTCAGGGCGTGATCCTGGCGTTCTGGGATCGAGCCCCACATCAGGCTCCTCCGCTGGGAGCCTGCTTCTTCCTCTCCCACTCCCCCTGCTTGTGTTCCCTCTCTCGCTGGCTGTCTTTATCTCTGTCAAATAAATAAATAAAATCTTTAAAAAAAAAAAAAAAGAATGTAGAGCTAAACTCTTCACCCCTTTGAGTGTTGGCTGTATCTAGTGGCTTGCTTCCAAAGCATATGGAAAAGTGTAAAAAAGTAACTTCACAGCGGGGGAAACTAGCACTGCAATGGCCAGATGCATAAGATTAACTTCCTCAGTGATAAATCATGTTGATAGTATATGTCCTTGATGTGATGTTCTAAGAATGATCCTTCACTTCTATGGTCCTTCCTCCCCCAAATCCATAACCCTCAGGCTAGAAAAACATCATCAGACAAACCCAAAATGAGGGAAATTCTATAAACATCTGAGCAGTATTCCTTAAAAGCGTCAAGGTCATCAGATGTAAGAAAAGTCTGAGAAGCTGTCAGAGTACAGACGAGCCTAATGAGACGTGATGACCACACGCAATGTGGTATCCTGGATGGGGTCCTGGAACAGAAAAAGGACATCAAAGGAGAACTAAATTGAAATAAGAATAAAGTATGGAGTTTAGTTAATAGTGACACATCAGTGTTGGTTCATCAGGTACGACAGACGGACCATGATGATATATATACGATGTTAACAATAGGGGAAACTAGAGCAGACTACTGAGAACTCTCTATACTATCTCTGCAACTTTTGTATAAATCTGAAACTGTTCTAAAATTTAAAACTTATTTTAAGAAAAGAATTAGGAGTATATTTTTATATAAATACAAACTTGAATCAGAATTCCTATAGAGAAGTAAAGAACAGAGCCAAGTAAACACCAAGGTGAATATCGCTTTCATTTCCTGGAGGCCGTCGTATTTTGGCAATACAGCATAGTGGGTAAAGCATCAAGCTTCAGAGCCACACAGCTGGGCTCAAATCCCAGCTCTGCCACTTATTGACTATGTAACCTTGAGCGAGTTACTCAATCACCCTGAAACTCGGTTCCCTTATCTGTTACCTGTGGATGATAAAACTGAATATGTACTTCCTAGGGTTATTCTGAAGCTGAATGAAACGATGTATTAAAGCACTTAGCATAGCACCTCCTGTATGATAAGTGTGCTGGTTACAATTATTATATTGCATTTAAATATTTTTTATTTAATTTAATTTTTTTAAATTTTTATTTTTTTAAAGAGAGGTATAGTGGAAGGGGAGGGGCAGAGGGAGACGGGAGAGAATCTCAAGCAGGCTCCACGCCCAGCATGGAGCCCCACGCAGGGCTTGATTTCAGGACCCTGAGGTCATGACCTGAGTTGAAATCAGGAGTCAAATGCTTAACCGACTGAGCCATCCAGGCACCCTTATTATATTGCATTTAAATGCAATTATTATAATGTATTTATTATTGCTATTGATTTAAAAATTTTGAACTCCCGGAGCTCCTGGCTGGTTCAGTTGGTGGACCATGTGACTCTTGACCTCGAGGATGTGAGTTCAAGCCCCATGTTGGGTGTAGAGATTACTTACCCCAGAGCATCCACTGGACAGGGAAAACCATTTTGGCTGGCTCTTACTCCTTATCCAGTTGATGAATGTCTTCGATCTCTTCCCCTTCAGCCAGATTCCAGACATTTCCCAGAGCTAGTGTGCTCCGAAGCTGAGCAGCACTCTGGGGAAGCCCTGATCCACACCCACATCTCTGACTGAGCGGGAAGCCAGAATTCACCCTGATGTGCTCATTCCCCAAAATGGGTACTTGCCCCATTTCCTTAGGAAGTCTGAACGTGATTGAAATATTTGTTTCATGTGTGTTTGTGCTGAGAGGAAGCCTGGTTATTTGAAACAATTCCAGCTTTTGCTAGGGAACAAAGAAAACAAGTTTGGGGTGACGTATTCATGGTAATAAATATGCCAGACCCAACGTCCTATAGGTGTTTTCATCCTAGGATAGTGACATGTTTATTATGGCCCCTCAGACCTGAATGTGACACAGGAAACTGAGTCGTACAATTTAATATTCTGCCTGGCAAGTGTATCTCCAAAAATCGAGTTATATTACGAACTCTGGCTACTTTTCTCTTCCACTCTTCTCCCCTGCACAAATACCACTTTATTGAGTTAATTGTCTACACAGAAGTCTTAGCAGCCCAATTGTCTGCCCAGCAAACCGTCCACTTCAAAAGCTTAACACAGCCAGATTAATCCTTCTAATGTGTTGTTTCTGTCTGGAATTTACCAAGACTAAATGGCTCATGGGAATCAACTTTATAAGAGTTAGTACATGCTTGTGATACAGAAGATTTTCAAACGACCTTATCTTTCCACGGATCCAATCCAGCCCTCCCACTCAGCAAGTAGTCATCTGAAATGTCCTCAGGCCTTGCCTTCATTTCTTCTCTCCGCATGTCTCTCACCCATTAATAACTGCCTCTGGGAGCGTAGCCTGAAGGTATTTAGACTGGGCTGATATGCTGAGCAAGCCATATTTCTTCACTACAGAGGAAAAAACCACATAATTGGTCATCAACATGACTCACCCAGACTTGTACCACCACACCCAAACCGCACGATCGGACGGAGACTTGGATTAAGTTTAACCAAGCGAGTAAAGCCATCGTGCAGAGCAAGATTTTGTGTATCACCGTGTCCCTAATGCCATCTCTCTTTGGTCGTCTTTAGTGACCTACTTGTTGCAGATCACTTCACATTACATAGTTAATGGTGTTGGGTTTAGTTCTATTTTTGTTTTTCTCTACGCTTCTGCTGTTTCAGACTCAGATAGGCACGTGAGCGCAATGTACTCCTTCCGAGAGGCTCTTCGATGGCCTGGGAGCTCAACGTACATCCAGATTTCCTTTCCTTTTGTGGAGAAAAAGTATCTCTTTGGTTATAATACTCAAAGTCATTCTGGGCACTTGCATAATCCTGATTTTTTTTAAAACTCAGTACATAAGAGATCCATAATTTCTGGAGAGAGGAGAGTTGAGAGCACACACGGAGCGTTCTCCCCACCCATTCCAGTTCTTCCTCCTCTGGAATGGAATCCCAGCGGCCAGTAGGGCTCCGTCACTTGGCTTCTTCCTCCCACCCCACAGTTGACTGGACCAAAGGTAGACCTGACCTGAACTGACCCAAATGGGTTTGCCTTCCTCACTGGGAGGCAGGGACCAGATAAAGAAATTAAGGAGACAGAGAAAAACTTCCTATTAAGCGGCATTAAGAAGGATTCACTGTGGGAACTGACATTCCAGCAGGCCAGCATGCAGAGAGAGAGGCGGCAGGCCCACGAGGGACGCGGAGAGGTGAGACAGAGATAGAGGAGGGCCAGCTTGCTCGTAGCCCTCCAGCAATGAGTTGCCGTTGCAAGTGAGGTCCAGCTGCGTTCAGCTCTAGTTCTGGGAGGCCCCTTTTATCCTTGGAACTGATTGCCCTTCTTTCTGTTTTACCTAGAACAGTGGGCTTTTTCTCTTGCTTAACAACAAGAGACTCTCGACAAATTCATAGCATAACTAAACATCCCCTCCTCTCATTACTACACGTCACTTTCACCAATTCTCCTAATGGGGAAAGGCATCCCCATTTGGCTGTGGGCTACCATTCAAACCCTTTCCTCCCTGTTTGGTGTTCAGAGGAGAGGAAGGAAAGTGTCCTAAACCTTCCCTTTGCCTGCCTTCCTAGCCTTACCCGCCCTTCTCCATCGCAAGCCGGCTGTCTCCTCAGCGGAGGTCTCCCACCGGGCCATGTGTGAACCATGCTCTTGTCCCTTCCCGGCACTTTTCCACATTGTCATTCTTTCTGCGAAGTCTCATCCCCTTACTCTCTAAATCCTGCACACTCTCCTGGCCCAGCATAACCCCACATACTGTGAGAACCGGCCAATCACTTCCCAACATTTTTCTCTTCCTTTTCTGATCTCCTTGAAATATTTCTACTACATATCTACTGTCCTTGAAACATGGTCAAGATCCCATGTTATGTGGAAAATGTGTTTACAAAATAGCATATACATTACAGAACTATCAGTAAAACTATAGATCAATAAATTAACTGTGTGTTGGGATTTGGGGGTGATTTTACTTCAGTTTTATTTTCCTGGTTTATGTTTTCTTAGTTATTTTTACAATAAACACAAAATGTAAAATAAAAATAATATGAGGAGAAGTCTAAGCTCCTTGATCTGGCTTTAAAGGACTTCCATAATTGGGTCCTCTTGAACTGGTCTCTTCTCATTTATTCAGGTTAGCCTCTATTTTCAAATATATTGTAATATACTTGAAGATTCAGGTCATCCTTTCTTATTTTTTCTTACTCTTCATTTTTCTTTTCCCTTATTTCTGCTATAATGATAATTAACTTACTCTTGAAAACATCTGAGTAAAGTCATACAAGAGTTTCTGCTATGTTTAACTGTGTGCACTCTTGAAAGATGCAATATTCAGCCTTTCGTTGTCGGAGTCCCTGCGACCACCATTTCTGTCCCCAGCTTTTTTCTTCTGAACACTTCAAGTATCACATCTTATAGTTTCCATTTTATCATTTTAATAAAAGCGAGATGATCACATGTCCAAACCATGCTGATTCAATGTGAATCTTAATATAAATAAATGATACATAATTCATTCCTTCAGTGATTTTGGCCAAATGCTATAAATCAGCAGGCTCCGTGATGCAGGGCATTTAAGTGGAGGCTTCGGAGAGGAGTCACCAAAACATGTTTTTTCCTCCTTGTATGTGACTGTGGGCTAGTTGTATCTGTAGCTCCATTTGTAATCAGGCACTCTGGATCACTCAGTTCAGTCTTCGGCTTTATGTGTCTCCTCCAGGGTTTTAATTGAGCACTGTGGAATGCTTCAGCTAAAATGATATTAAGCCAATTATCTTTGCTTAAAAATATCTCTGTGTTCCAGTTGCTTTGATTGTCAAACAAAGCAAGAGGAAACATTACAAGAGATGGAAGAGACCTCCAGGTTGTCTAGATCTTGCATGACCTGAATGGTGTGTCTTCTTAGGACCATCGCTGGCAGCGGTCATGTGACCTCTGGTCAGGTGACTAGGGCAGGTGGGATTCTGTATTGCTGAAGCACATGGGCTCTAGACTCAGTTAAATACAGGTCTGAATCACAGCTGTGATACCTAGCTGCCAGCTGTCAGGCAATTTACGGAATCTGAGACTCGGTATCTTTATCTGTAAAACGAGCCCACTAATCCATACCTTGCAGGGCTATTATTTTTAAAAATGGGTTACAGCGACCTGATCTACACAGAGATTGAACATATGTCTTTATTTCTTCTCCCTGCGGAAACCCCACTGAAAGAAGAATAAATGAATTTAAAACAAATAGGCAAGTTATAAACCCCCGAGGTTAAAGAGAATGGAACAGGAGACAATGAACGGATCTGAGACCGACCCATTCATGGGAAATAGCAAGTGGTGGTGGAATGATGGAAAGTGACTCTCACAGCCTGGGGAGGGGCACCCTGCAGGCCTGCAGAGAAGTTACCGACCGGTGCACCAGGCGGAATGTCACTTTGTAGCTTCAGGGTTTGGAGCTGGGACATGGGCTGAACAGAGGGAGGTGGGGGAAAATCATAGGTGGCGGTTAGTGACTCAGTCCCTTTCTTCCACCTCACACAGAGCGGTAACTACACCTTTTCAACCTCAGATGAGATGGGAGACTCACAGAGAGGACGCCGGAGAGAGGATAAGAAAATTAGAGGATCAATTCAGGACATGCAACAGCGGGGAGATAGAATCAAATAATACAGTTCTCAGGACTCTTCAGACACAATCATCCACCGGCCCCAGACTGACTTATCAAAGCAGAAACCAAGATGGCAAAGGTGGCTTGATCTAAGCCACAAAGCAGATCAGAGGGAGAAGGAGTTAGCTATCTGGCCCCTAGACTTCATACATTTAAGAGACATGATAAACAATGGATCCTGGGAGAGGCTACATTCCCAGTCCCAAGCACCAGTGACCTTTCATGGGAGAAGAACTTTAACCATGCCTATTGAAACAAAATGTTGCAATATCAGACAGCCACTAAGGTCAGGAATACATAGTGAAAGAAACACAGTCATGCATTGTTCTTGCCGGCAGCCAAGGGCTACAGGGGCGACTGAGGCTTGCTGAGGTGAAACACACAAACCGTTTTTAAAAACAAATGAAGCAGCAGGAGGCTGAAACTTCTATCAACTTTAAATCCTTTTAGCAATTGTATAAGATTAAACTGTATGAAATTGCCATCGCTGTAGGTCAACAATTTTGAATATAGGCAATTTTAGATGGTTCGACCTACTAATTAGAGTAAGGGGCTTCTTCCCCTGTGATTGCCTCTATTCCTACAGCATAGCCATACTTGTATAGCAGTACCATCAACTCTGGCAACAAAAATATGCAGACCATGTGCTGACACGCTTCTGGGCCCTGGGGAGAGATCAGTGAGCAAGAGAGGTGAAGTCGCTACTGGATGAGTCAGACTTGGCTTAACAGGCCAGCTTCAGTGAGTATGATTCCCAGAGCCAAGGCTGCAGAGTCAGTGTGACCTGTGATGAATTCTTGGCTCTGTGTTCTGTGTGACCATGAACGTGTGTGTGTGTGTGTGTGTGTGTGTGTGTGTGTGTGTGTCTTCTTGCCCAGGTTCACAGGGCAGAGAAGTACAGAATAAGTACTCTATAAATTGTACCTGTTACATTTATTAACACTTATTGAAGGAAACCTCCTTCAAAGATTTTACCATTTCAAGAAAAATAATATACAAATATTCTAACTTAAGTGCTAAAGCTTCAATACACAGTGAGAAATAAATAGTTTTGTTAGGTCAGGACCATAAACATAAACTTGACACTGTAGGGCCTTCACAAGTGTGGCCAAGTGACGGTATGCTGTAAGAGTTAGCCTGGAAGGACCAATGAGGAAGTGAGTCTTCAGACAAGTTCTGAAAGTGAGTTTTGAAAGAGGGGAAGAAGAAACAATTTTCATAAGAGGATCCAAACTGAGCACGTGGGAAATATAACCTAAAAGGTAGATTTGTCTTCACAGAGAAAAGTGATATTTTTAGCCTTTCTTCCTAGGAATGTTGTGGAAACACTCTAAATCAAAAAGGTAGTTATCCTTTCTAGACCAAATGTCACAATCAGAATTCACATTTGCCAGGGATGTTTCCCAGTATAGGAAGAAACTGGAGAAGGCCTGAGCTCACTTTGAACTGGGATCTTTTATACCCATGTCTTTTTTTTTTTTTTTAAGATTTTATTTATTTATTTGACAGAGATAGAGACAGCCAGTGAGAGAGGGAACACAAGCAGGGGGAGTGGGAGAGGAAGAAGCAGGCTCATAGCGGAGGAGCCTGATGTGGGGCTCGATCCCATAATGCCGGGATCACGCCCTGAGCTGAAGGCAGACGCTTAACCGCTGTGCCACCCAGGCGCCCCTATACCTGTGTCTTAATAGTCCCCATTCTGAGTGTATTAGTTTGCTAGAGTGGCCACAACTTTAGCTAAGGCTGGCTTAGAACAACAGAAATTCATTATGTCACATTTCTGCAGGCTACACGTCCAGAAGCAGTGTATCCGCAGGGCCGTGCTCGTTCTGAAGGTGCTGGGGGAGCATCTGTGTGAGGCTGTCCTAGCTTCTCCCTAGTTCCTCAGCTTACGGCAGCATATCCACACAAGGCATTCTCCCTGTGTGAAAACTATGTTATGTCGATTTGAATAACAATCCCCCTCAATGTATGATTTTGTGCAACCAATGCCTTTGGAGTCTGAACCGGACACACACAACATAACAACAGAACGAAGTGAGAAGGGTACCGTTGAGCCTGCAGTATGGAGAACTGAGGTGTTAACAGCGTTGTTGATCTTCCTTCACAATTCCATATACAGCACCAGGCAGCAACAAACCCATGTCCCCTTCACCTACCCCGTCACAAGCATGGCCGCTGCCTCCAGTGGCAAAGCCAAACCAGTCACAAAAACAAAAATAATCTACTGGGAGAAAATGGTGGGAGAGGGGACAGTATGTTTAGTGCAACTTTTCTTTGGCTAGTTCACAACAGAGAGTTTGGGCACCAGTTAAGCTTTCCCTCCCCCTCCTATAGTTCTGGAAAGCGATTTCTAGAAACATAATTTATTTCAAGAAAGCAAAGTTAAGAATTTTAGAAATTCTGGGTGTCTGGGTGTCTCAGTCGGTTAAGCATCTGCCTTTGGCTCAGGTCATGATCCCAGGGTCCTGGGATCCAGCTGGCATTGGGCTCCCTTCTCTGTGGGGAGTCTGCTTCTCCCTCTACCCCCCCTCCCATTCGTGCTCACTCTCTCTTGCAAAAATCAAGAAATAAGTAAATTTTAGGAATTCTAAGTGATAAAGTTTAATCTGTAAGTTACGCACTTAATATATAATATTTATTTATTGGTTATCTAGAACTGCAGTTGAACAAGAAATACTGTGTATGTGTTTAAAAATAAACTGAGTAGAACAATAAAAAAAGAAGTGAAAGGTAACTGTCCTCCACACTTCAAATCCCTAATCTCCCAAGTTCCTCCCTAAAGGCAAGCACTGTTTGTAATTTTTTGTGTATCATTTCAGAAACAGCCAGCACAAGAAATACACATGTGGTTATATAGAATGTTCATAAAATATATATCTCTTTTTTATTTTTACATAATACTAGAATGCCATATATAGATTCTTCACACTGCCTTTTTTAAAAAAGATCTTTTATTTATTTGCAAGAGAGAGAGAGAGAGAGAGAGGCGCAAGCAGTGGAGAAGGGAGAAGCAGGTTGCCCATCAAGCATGGTGCCTGATGCTGGGCTCCATCCCAGGACCTTGAGATCATGACCTGAGCTGAAGGCAGCCGCTTCACTGGCTGAGCCACTCACGTGCCCCTACTTTCTGTCTCTACAGATTTGCCTATTCTGACATTTCATATCAATGACTAGTATTATTTTGTAACTGACTGGTATTATTTTTAAATTCTCCAGCACAGGCTGAAGAACAGATAGCTAAGGTACCTCAGATTCACTTTCATCACTCCAGATATTAAATCACTCATTTAAAAATATAATCTCAATCCCCCACCCCAAGGCACCATACATGCCATCCATATGCAAACATTCCACTCCAAATTCCATGACAAATTTTGTTTAGTATGTAGCAAAGAATAAATACAGAGAAGTCGTTAGAAGCACTAAACCGTCTGATTCAAATGCTAATACTGTCACTTAGCAGCTGTGTAACCCAGGATAAATTATTCAACCTCTCTGGGCCTTAGTTTTCTCTCCTATAACAGGAGGAAAATAATGTTTCCTACTTCGTGAGGGTGAAATGAACAAATATATGCAAATATATGCAAAGTCTTTAAAAACTGAAAAGTTCCTAAATCATAATAAGTACTATATGTTTTTATTTTATTTATTTACTGTCATTATCAACTGTGAGAGCCATTCAATAGAATTAGTACCGTGGAGTGTTTAGATAGTTCTCCTGACCTTCTGATCTTTTTTTTTTTTAAGATTTTATTTTTTATTTGACAGAGAGAGAGAAAGCACAAGCAGGGGGAGCGGCAGGCAGAGGGAGAGGGAGAAGCAGGTCCCCACCACGCAGGGAGCCAGAGGGGGGCTTGTTGGGGGGCTCAGTGGGAGGATCGATGGGGGGTTCCATTCAGGGCTAGATCCCAGGTCCATAACCCGAGCTGAAGGCAGAGGCTTAACCCACTGAGCCACCCAGGTGCCCTGCCCTTCTGATCTTAAGTGATCAGAGACAGTTTCAACTACAAGTGTCCTTCTAAATTCCCCAGTCTATTTCTTTCATCTTTTGAAGAAGGAAGTTTAGCCTGGAAAAAAACCAATAATGTGTTCTTATTCATTCCATAAAATGTTTATTGGGGACATATTGTGTGCCAGGCACAGTCTCAAGTTCTGAATAAGACCGAAATGACGCTTTTCTCGCAGAGTCTAGCAGTGGGTACAGATCAGCAGTATGACAGGGATCAGAGACTGTGCTAGTATGCACAACGATCTCCCCTCCACGGGACCCTCTAGGAAGAACGATACCATTGCAGAAGGAAACAAATAAAAGAAATATGACAAGATAACATCTTCTGATAGTTTTTCGGAGAGTTTATAGAAGAAATTTGGGAGCATGGGGGAGATAATGGAAGTAAGATAAAAAGAGAAAGATTTTTAAGATGTTTTGCTGAGTGTTCTGATTGTGTGCCCACTTGGGCATTTTCAATTGCAGTGAGAGGATTGCAATAAAGATTGAAATGCTTTTAGTTACTTTTGGAAGGCCCGACCACTGTTTCTTTAAATATAAACTGCATTTAGGATTAGGCCATGAGAATCTTGGACTTTATATGGACTATAGACAGTTACAATATAATGCAATGCTGTGGAAAGTCAGCACTTTGGAAAAGGAAAGGGAGGAGTATTCCGAGGGGTGGGAAATGAGCAAAGGCAGAATTGGGAAGAGCAGAGAACGTTCAAGGATCTGAAAGCCGGAGGGCATGGCTGGAGCGCAGGCGCGTGTGAAGGCATAACGCTGCAGCTAGGGCTGCCCAGGACAAATCCTGCCGGTCCTGGGAGGACATGGGAAGGGATCTAAACTTCATCCTGTTGGCACTAAGGAACCATCAAGGACTGTAAACAAGGAAGAGAGATGATGCACACAGCACTGGTTAGTTGTTGGCCCCAGGAATACACTGACTGAGAACCGAGCTCTTTTCAGGGACCCATAGCCCCGAGGATGGAGACCACAAACCTAAGGGAAATCAGTAAGCAAAGCAAATGACTTCTAGCTTATAGGACGGCTTATAGCAAATAGGGTATCTTCTACCTTCTTCCTTGTCTGCTGCTAGACCTATAGAGCAATCTTTTTTTCCCTTTTTCTTTAAAAGCACTAGACAAAACTAGAAAATAGAAAAAAATTATTTTGCCTTCATTTCTAATCATTCTTTGCAATCAAATTTTGAAATTGTTGTTTCTATCTTGATTGCTAGTATTAATAGCATGGCCACTGTGTGAAACAAATTGTTCTTCTGTGATGCCTCTTGAAGGCAAAAGTCATTTTAAAACAGGAAGAAATGTAATGAAATGGGTAATATATTCAGACCAAATGTTTAGTTAGATAGCAACCTGACAGCATACTTTAGTCATATTAATTGCCCCCTCAATTCTATTCGCAAAGTTTTTTGGTGTTAATATTGCACAGAGGAATGTAATGGATGCGATAAGCTACCCGAATCCCCATCAGGGATAGAAGAGTCCTTACTCCAGCTCCTAGGAGTGCCACCAGAAGACAGCCCTCATCTCCCAGCTCCCTTTGGGGGTTGCCACAGTTTAAGGGAGCCACCTCTCTCTCCCAAAGCCATGCTCCCTTCACCCTCAGCCATACCCAAGGACTAGTGATGCAGGCTCATAAGGGCTCAGCCCTCTCTCCCCAGCCCCCAAGCGCTCCAAAGGGCACCCGGCCATAGGCATTCCCTGCAGGGTTATGGGAGGCTTCTCCTGGGTCTGCCTCCCACTCCACTTCTCCCTTGGCCCATCCTTCCTTCCGTCCCACAGGTGTTGATCCCATGAGTCCTCCCTAATAAATCCCTGAAAAGGGAATATGATCTCAGTCTTCTTTGGTCCACGTAGACAAGAAACAGGAAGTCTGTCATGCTGAAGAACAAGGCCTGAAGGTATTTTGCAGGTGGTTGACTAACTGCAGGCATGAGATAGTAAAGAATAAGTAAAGCCTGAGGGCCTAGTTATAGGTATGTGGGTGACTCAAGTTCTTGTTTGGTAACGGTGAAAACTAAAAAACTACTTCATCTGCTGTTTATTCTCTTTCCCTCCATCCTTTCATCTCCATTCTTTCTCCTGCCTGCCACCCCTTCGGTCATCCCTACACAAGCCCAGTGTGATCTGAAAAAGCAAGGTGTCTTAGTCCATTCGGGCGGCCGTAGCGAAATACCACAGGCTGGGGAGCTCATACAAGAGTTCTAGCAGTTCTGGAGGCTGGAAGTCTGTGATCAGGGTGCCAGTATAGTCCAGTGAGGGCTCTCTTCCCGGCTGCAGACTCTGCTTGTATCCTCACATGGCAGAAGGGGCAAGGGAGCTCGCCGGGGGCATCTTTTATAAAGGCACTAATCTCCATGAGAGCTCCACCCTCATGAATTAATCACCTCCCAGAGCCCCCACCTCCTAGTGCTACCACATTGGGCATTAGGATTCTAATATGGGAATGGGGGGGGCACAAAAATATTCAGACCATAGTGCATGGCAAAGCTCCTGTGCTCTAAACAGAGTCCCCTACTGCTGACTAGGACACGTTCATCTTTATGCACGGACTTTACCACTGAAGCCATTCTTCTGGATAATTCAACAGTCAGAAGCATGAAGCTCCTACTCAGATACATGCACATTATAAGGGAAAGGAAGCTTTGAGAGACTTGGCGTATTTTGCCTGTGTCTTTGCCTATTTGCAAAGATTCTTTTCTTTCTGGTTTACTCAGGAAAATGTCACTATGGAGGGGAGCAAACGTGGCAGAGTCTCAAGACGGCAGATAGGACAGGTAAGTTCCAGTGGGATTGACAGGCACCTGGACGTCAGCCAAAAGGTCCAGGTTTTCTGGAGTTAACTTCCATTCCAGGAGTATGTGGTGGTGCAGAAAGAAATACCATCCAAAGGAAGGGGACTATTGAAACTGTGAGTACCTCACAAAACCACTCTGCCTCCTCCTCAATCTTACCCACTGGCTGGCTTACCAAAAACCTCTCAGCTGTCAGATCTTGTGGACACTCTTCATTCATTGTCTGGCCCAACCTTTGACTAAAACGTTAGTTGCGGGTCAGCCCTTCCTTTCAGAAGCCCCTCCACCCTTGGCCTCTGGTACTTACTTCTTTTCTCGCTTCCTTCTGCCCCACTACAGCTCCTTCTCAGGTTCTGCTGGCTTTTTCTCCAAACTCTGTCCTGTCTTTCTTTTTTTCACTTTACATGTTTCCTGATGAGAAGTGATGAGTTCCTGACAGCTACAGCAGTAGTGGGGATGAAGAGAAGGTACAACGTGGAGGTTCCGTGGAGAAGGTTTCAACTCCATCAAGTCAAACATGGCGGGGAGGAGGGAGCCCTTGAGCTCCCCTCCTCCCCAGCCAGGCCACCCCAGGGTCAGAGTGAGGAGTCCCTCAGGATCCTACAGTGCTCTTGGAATAACTCTGCCAGCCCTTACCCTTCTCCCACGGTCATGTGCTGGGGAATCTGTCTGTCTTTCTTCCTAGACTGTGAGGTCCCCAGTACCTCCAGAGAGCCTGACACACGGCAGTCATCCTGTTACCGAGTAAATAAAGGAACGAAGTACTTAACATGTGTGCAAATAAAAATATAGCGTAAGTTGCCATATGCAATTAGAATAATCTTCCCTAAGACGCTCAACTGCTGGTCGTGGTATCAAAGTTCAAATTCCTCACTGACCTCAAGAGAAAGTGAAAACACCACCCTCTTCTTCAACTTATTTGTAATTCTTCTTGACTCACAGTCATCAATGCATAGTTTAGCCATAATTGTTCTGTTAATGTGACTTCCAACCTTTCAGCAAAGCCTGAAGGCTAATGTCTTTATCTCTTACAGATGTTGATACCAATTATATCACCTTGCCCGGTAGCTGCTGAGTAAACAGTAAGTGGGCAAATGGACCGATTACTCCTAAACTTGGACCAGCAGCTGCAGCCAGATGGGTAGGCTTTTTTGTATTTCCTGAACTGCCCTCATCCTCTCTCCTTCTGTCCACATCCCACCAGCCAGCCTGTCCACTCAAGCCTCCTTTCCCTTCCTAAAATCACCAAAACCCACAGAACCCCAAACTCCCAAAACACATTTGTACTTATCCGTACTTGCACATCTCTCATTGTCACCCAAATGATCATGTGTGACAAATGCCATGTGACTTCAGCTAAACTCTAAGTCCTGGGGGGCAGGGAATGTGTATTTTTATCTTTCTATCATTCCCTCTACAATTTCTTTCACAGCACTTTACATGCATGAAAAACTTTCAAGAAGTATAAAACTAACCAGTTTAAGTTCAATTTTAAATATTCCGTTAGAAAATACCTCAAATTTTAATCAACAAACCATTCTTCTTCCAGAGTTAGAATAATGTAGTCAGGGTTCTAAAACCTGAACCTAGGCCCTCTAGGTTCTGAAGTAAGGAGATGTTTCTGGTTCCTGGGCCTGGGGATGGGCTATCACCTGGCCCTGTAGCTTGTGTGTTTGTTTAAATTATTGTAGGCATTGGTCACAGTCATAAAGTCATTTTTTCAGGCTTATGACATTTTTCCCAATTATGAATATAATTCATGCCACCAACCGATTTTCCTTGAATGGACAATGATAGACCCCTTATCCAAGTCATTTCATTTTTATGTGGAAATTCTCACTCTGTAGCCTGTTTGTTGGAAATAGTAGTCACATGGATAATAAGTAAAACCTTTTAAGAGGGAATCCATTTAAATCATCCTTCGCTGCTCCCCCCATCAAGAATGCTGCTAAGCCAGTGAAGGAAGTCAAAATGCCTAAAAATGAGAAGGGAAAGGGAAACAAGAATTCATCCTGCCAAGCTCAGTATAGCATGACAAATCTTTTCCTACAATCTGGCTTCTCTCTCCCACCGTCTAAAACACAACACTTCACAGAGCGTCACCCCCAGGTCCAAGGTGTCAATGCCATCGTGGGGAAAGGCTTTTTCAGGCAGGTCTGATCACATACCCGCAGAATCGGAGACCCGCAGTCTCAGCAGACGAGCGTTTTCTAGACAGGGTTGTTGTATTTCACTTCCAAGCTCAAACCAGGAAGTGCTGTTTAAGATGAGTCAAAGACTAAAAACACTTTGGCCTCGGAAACAAAACCGACCAGGCTCCAGAAAGGCTACAGGGGTTTAAATGTGGGACTATTGGAACCTAAGGCTTCCTACCCATTGAGACGTTTTAAACTTTCAAAACTGCGCCCCCCTCCCCCCAAAAAAACCCAAAGCGAGATGACATAAAACATACACAGGCGAGCGTACACACCTACACAAACACACACACATCTACACAAACGCATGCACAGACCAATATGTTTTGGTGATCCACTTCCTTATCTAGAAGGTCCAGGCTTGGGCCAGATTGGAGTTGGTAAAGTCTTCTCCAAACTAAACCAAGGCAGACTGCAGAAAAGGTGTTTAATTCTGGAGATTTTTAAGGAGAACGGTCGAGGCGTAGCCGGGCCACGCCCGGGTACAGCTTCCCGGTTGCACAACTGAAAGCTAAGTCCGGGCACGTCTAAGGAGGAACCCTGAGACCTCCAGCCCCTCCTCCCTGCGACCACGGGGAGCAGCGGAGTCCTGGAAGGCGGGGAGGATCTCTGGGTGAAGACACCGGGGCCGAGGGTGTTAAGTTTCAGCCCCGGGAGCCCCGTGCCGCTACAGAGGGGACAGCAGCCAGCAGCGGGCAGGAAGGGGAGGACCCGGACAGGCAAGGGGGAGCCCCCGCGCGGGCTCGGGGCTGGGTCGGAAAAGCTGCCTCACGGGCGCGCCCTTCGGCCCCTCCGCTCCTTCCCTCCCTCCCAGAGCGCCCCGCCCGGGCCTCCCTTCTAGTCTCCGCTGCGCCCTCCCGGAGGCAGCGTTTGCAGCGGCCTTGCCATGTCTCAGCCGGGCCAGAAGCCCGCTGCCTCCCCGCGGCCCCGGCGCGCTGCAGCTGCCCGCCATACCCAGGAGGTGAGTGGCGCTCTTCTCGGAGCCGCAGGGCTGAACGCTGGGAGGACCCCAGCCCTGAAGCCGTGGGCCACCTCCTCTGGGCGTAGCCTGCCTGGCCTTCCGGCCCGTGCGCCCCCTCCCGGGCTGGGGAAGGGCGCGGGGCTCAGTGACTGCCGCTGGGCAGGTGGCTGGAGGTGGCTGGGTATTCCAGGGCCCCGGCCAAGAGCGCTGGGCGTGGCGCGAGCTCAACAGGGGGTGGCCCGCGTCGGGAAAAGTTGGATGGTGAGAGGTGGGTGAAATGACGATAGGGATGAAAGGGGGAAAAGTTCATTCGGGACCCCCAGAGTGGGTGGGGTAGCGTAACTGGACGGTGGAATCCTGTCTTCCGCGTAAAGCCCGGGCTGCAGGGCGTGGCGGCCCGGAGAAATAAAACATCTTCCCGAGCTAACCTCGAGCCAAATCGGGCGGGGCGGGGCCAGCCGGCGGGGGCGGGGCTTGCTTCGGGCACCGCCCAGGTGTCCTGCCTCCTGACGGCTTCAGGGCTTGCAGAGTTCAGAGCCCGCCAGGTGCAAGGCAGGCGAAGTGAGAGTCCCGTGCCTGCCGCTCCGCACCCCGCGTGCTCGCCGGGCCCTCTGCCGCGCGTCTCAGAGCAAACCGGCCGTCGCCATGGCGTTCGCAAGCTGGTGGTACAAGACGGTAAATAGGAGCGGCAGCTCTTGGGCAGGAACGGGAAGGGAATGTGTTTGCTTTGCCTTTCCGGGAGTGCGGACGAGTATTGTCCGGGTTTTGGCTGGGAAGGGGAGGGGACCAGGTGCGACCTCCTCTCAGGACTTAGGGAGAGGCCGAGACTCACCCTACGGTGGTATGCACCAGCGCGCCCGAGAGTGCGAGGAGGCTCGGCTCGGTTCACAAGTTGAATGGGACGGGAATTGTTGCTGGAGGAATTCCGCCGCTGGAAGCGGATTCCTGGATGAACTCAGCTCGCAAGAACATAGATCTAGTGTTTTTAACTTGTAAGCAAAGCTCGAAACTTTTAGAGGAAATGATCTTGGACATGCATTTTCCAACACAAAGGAGGAGAGGCAGCTGGAATGGGGGGTAAGGAGAAAACCCAAAACTCCGAGGAGCAGAACCAACTGAAATCAAGACCTTTGTTGAGAATGAGACAGAGAGAGCAAGAGCTGTTCTGTACTTTATTCCACAAAAAATACAAAAAGATGTGTTGATAGGTGGGAATCAAAATATTTATATCCCATTGATTGATGTGAGAATTTCAAAAACTTAGTTTAAGTACACCTCTTTTTCAGCATGTGGTATTGGGAAAAGCAGCTATTGTAATTAGACACCCTTTAGAGGAAACCTTATATTGGAATCAGCAAACTGTCACTGATAAGCCAATGGCCATTCACTGATCATCTACTCTGTGCCAAGCCGCTACTAGCCTCCAAGTACATAGTGGAGAATAAGAGGATAGTTCTTTTTCTCAAAGATCAATGAGTCAACCTTTCTGAACCTGTTTCCACTTCTGTAAAATGAGGGTTATAATAGGCACCACATAAGGGTTTGTGAGAACTGTTGAGAATGATGAATCAAAGTATCATGCCCATATACTTATAATGATTGGGAATTACAGTTTCCCTTAAGATATTTCATTGTTATTGTTTCTCATTACATATTCTGGGCTTTTAAAATGTAGCATCTTATTTATGTGCTAAAAGCAAAAGTTTGCTTTGAGTCATTATTGTCCTAAGGTTCTTATCAAAATGAACCACATGAATTATCTGCAAATAAGGATGGCAGTATTTCAGAGTTGACATTGATCTTCTCTTTCCAAATTCATGATTCTTTAAAGGAAATTATGCTGGAATATTTGAAGTAGTTTAAATCAGTGCTTTTAACCCTGTTATGTTTATTTTTTTAATTTTTTAAGAAGATTTTATTTATTTAGAGACAGCACGCACGCACGTGAGTAGGGGTCGGAGAGAGAGGGAGAGAAGCCGACTGCCTGCTGAGAAGGGAGCCCTGCGCTCTCTGTCCCAGCACCCGGGTCATAACCTCAGCGAAGGCAGAAGCTTAACCAACCCAGTCACCCAGGCGCCCCTAACCCTGTTATGTTTAGGCATAGTCTGTTATTTTGCTAAAATCGCTCTTATAATCCAATTTGGAAACTACTATAAAATTTTTTTGCCCCTTAGAATCAGCAAGCTGGTATGATCAGCTTTGATTCTTCCCAAGCCAGTGCCACCTGGAAGAACTGTTGTGAGAGGCACATATGTAATTTAAAATTTCCTTGTAGCTACATTAACAAAAGCAAATACAGGTGAAACTAATGCTAATAATATTTTTTATTTAACTAGCTATATCCCAAACATTATTTCAACATATAATCAATGTACAAACCATTGAGATATTTTAGATCTTCTTTTTTTATATTAATTCTTCAAAATCCAGTGTTCATTTTATGCTTACAGTAATTCATACTTGCTACATTTCAAGTACTCAAAAGGCATGAGTGGCTAAGGACTATAGGATTGGATAGTATAGCTCTAGACATGGCTTCCTAAACATTTTTGTTTGATGGTTATGAGGGGGTGATCACAGACCATTTTTAGAATTAAAGCTACTGACCATTTTCCCTCAGCAAAATACACACGCAAATACACAAAAGCTCACCAATAAATCCTCTAAAGGTCCACGGAGCCAATTTATAACACATATATTTCACATATATACAATATAAATTACAATATACAATAAGATATATTATAAATATAATAATATAAATATTATAAAAAATATAATAATAAAATTATATAGTATATACTCTATAATATAATTATATAGTGTTATATACTGTACAATATAATATGTTATATACTATTATATAGTAATTATATATTATATAAGTATACGATTTATATGTAATATATATGTATTTTATCATGTATACTATATACCATATATATATCATGCATATACATAATGCTTCTGATAAATCCTATAATTAAAATATCTTTACTAGGATCCTTAAATACTGAAAAGATGTATCTGTGATGTTTGTTTAAGGGAGTGCTACTTATAAAGCCAGTCAGTGAAACACATTACAGTGTATATTTTCACACTGAATACCATCAATATCATTGATCTTATCTTCCAAAGAATTATGTATTTGTAGGAAAAAAACCCAACAAAACAACTTTAAAAAGCCAGCTCTGAAGAACATCTCAGGAGCATCATAACGATGAAGCATGAAGGAGAATAAATTTGGTTAACATCAGTAATCACATTCCTGAATCATAAGTTGACTTGATTAGGCCATGGTAATTAAAGGTGTTTCTTAGCCTAATTAGAGCCATCGGCCCAGTGGCAGCATGATCAAGGAGCCTAGTCATTTGGGAGGCCCCATCGCTGTGGCCAGTCTGGGAAGAGTGTCACAAGCTTTCCAGAGCAGGACAAAGCACTTGGCTGCTTTTAGGAGTAAGGAATGCAAATTGTAGAATCTGAAAAAAGTGCACAGGCTTTAGAGTGTCTGGGAGAATGGAGATCAGACACAACTTTGCCCTTTTGGTTGATAGTTTCTAGTTTCCTTCCCATTGCGATAAGACTTTTAAATTAGGAGTATCATCAGATGATGTTCTCTAATCAGTTTTGGCACTTCCCAGAAGTAAATTATATTCTACAAGTGCTTTTTAAAGAATGGCGTAGCTTGCTGGGGGTGGAAACATGGGTGGCCATTTGAGATTCCAAGGTGATTGGTTAGGCATTCAGTTCTGAGTAGGTTGTCTGGTGTAATACAAGACTTCTCTAAGCAGCCCATCTTTATTCTATTCTTTTCCTTTTTGTTTTGTTTGTTTGTTTAATTTTTATGGTGGTAAAACATACACCACGTAAAATTTGCCATCTTAACCATTTGTAAGTGTAAAGTTAAGTGGAATTAAGTACATTCATATATATATATATATATATATCTCATATATATTCATATAAATCATATATATATGAATTTTTTTAAGTTTTATTTGTTTAAGTAATCTTAAATACACCCAACATGGTGTTCAAACCCAGGACCCCGAGATCGAGAGTAGCCTGCTCCTCCACCTGAGCCAGCCAGGCACCGTGTACAATTCATATTGTTGTGCAACCATCACGAGCATCTAGCTCCAGAACTCTTATCTTGCCAAACTAAAACTGTAAAGCCATTAAAATTAAATCCCCATTCAGCTTACATATACCCATTTGAATGCATAGCACTGTATTCAAGTATCTGTGTTGCTTTTTTTCTTTTTTTTTTGTATTCTATTGTTTAAAAAAAAGTGAATCAGGTATCTTTTAGTTAAGAAAAATGTGAAATAATTCCATCCAATGAACACCATTTATGTAAGTTGCCATCGCAGATGGAAGAGGCATTTATCCCAGGGAGAAAAGGGGCCTATGGTTAGAGTTTCCTTAAAAAACTATGGAATTCATTTTGACTGTTGAGGATTCATAGAACACAAAAATAATTTGGTAAAGGCCAAATATGTTCACAGGTAATTATTGTTCCCCTACTATGTGTTGGGTTCTGTAAAGGGTTCCATGGACGTAGCAATTGTGCATTTCTCATTGATAAAAATCACAAGTGCATCCTAATGACTACTACAAAAGCAATAAAAGTAACTATTGAAAGTCCCATGGCATCTTCTTTGATTTAGAGAAAATTCAGAAAGCCTTACTGCAGATAGACCCCAGATGCTGAATTGGCAAAGAGGCAATCAATGCTACCTCTGAAAACTGGACAAAAAGAGCATGTGCCCTTAACAGTGTCATCTTGACTTATCCATGAGAATGTTGAAGTGTTAGGAAAAAGCATACATGGAGTTTAGGTGGGACATCGGGATTTCAGAATTATGGCCATGCAGTTAATCCTTAATATGTGTCTTTTATATGAGAATCCCAAAGAATGTTATCCTATAATTTTAGAATTTGATAGCAAATGTTTTTAGAGGAGGAGAAAGATATCATGTATTAACAGGCCAGATCTCTTATTTACTTAAATTTCTTGAGTAATTATTCTCTATACAATACTTAGCACATGGTAGCTAGCTTCTCACCGATTTTTAAAATAAATCAACTCTGTTCTTCTCTAGGAGTTTAGAGTTTTTAGTGTGAAAACCAAGGGAAATGGCTAAGATATTGTCTTTGTGTGACTCCAGGGAGATACATATGCTTGAGATAAGAGGCTTCTCACTTTTTCAAAACTGTTATCACAGAAGAGAGGATAATATAATGAACTCTTCATATACCCATCATCTTTAATAATTATCAACATAGTACTACTGTGCCACATTTCCTTTGTTTAGCTCCCAGCCCCACCAATAAACCCAGCACACACACATACACACACACACTCACATCTCCCCTCCCAAAGTATTTTATTTTATTTTAGTTATGTTATGTTATTTATTTTATTATTTTTTTTACAAAGAGAAAGCATGCATGAGAGCTAGCGTGAGTACGTGAGAGGGGGAGGGGGAGGATGGGCGCTGGGGGCAGAGGGGCAGAACAAGATAAGAGAATCTTTTTTTTTTTTTAAGATTTTATTTATTTATTTGACACAGAGAGAGACAGCCAGCGAGAGAGGGAACACAAGCAGGGGGAGTGGGAGAGGAAGAAGCAGGCTCCCAGTGGAGGAGCCTGATGTGGGGCTCAATCCCAGGACTCTGGGATCACGCCCTGAGCCGAAGGCAGACGCTTAATGACTGAGCACCCAGGCGCCCCAAGAGCGAGAATCATAAGCAGGCTCCACATCCAGCTCGGAGCCCCACGCAGGGCTGGCTCTCAAGACCCTGAGATCAATCATAACCTGAGTTGAAATCAAGAGTTGGAGGCTTAATCGACTGAGCCACCCAGGAGTGCCCCCGAAAGTATTTTGAAACATGGGGAATTACACATTTAAGGGTCATGCCTGTGACCAGCTTGGTTAGATTGTTTGGAAAAGGAGTTCTTTATTCGCTGTGTACTTTGTTTCCTTAGATGTAATATGGAAATGTGAGACAAATATAATATACAACCATAAGAGACAAAGTGCTAAACACAAATTTATCGGATGAACCTGGTTGCTTTGTACTTATGAAAAGTAAGAAACTGAATTCTCTGCTCTAACATTTATAGCATTAGAAAATGAAACCTTTAAACCTTTACTTACGTCTCTTATGCATTTTACTGTTTCATAATTCAGCACAATCCAGTTGATGCCAGAGAAAAACAAGGGAGTGGAATAACTTTTATTGTATTCTTAAAATGAACTAGGCAGTGGGCCAGGCTCCTCATTAACATCAGCTCCTTTCAGAAATATGTCAGCCCCTGGGCTATGTACTATTAGCTTCGTTTTACAAGTAGAAAACAGGTTAAATTATTTGCCGAAGGTCACATAGCCTTTCGCATCCAAGCTTTTTCTGTCCCATCTGAGTTGTCAGAGAATGGAATGCAGGGAATTGGTTACCCAGGTAACAGAAGAGGATGGGAAGCCAACTGGGGAGGCAACCAGGGATTAGAAATTTCAGGAAGCTGCTATCATTTCTATGCAGGAAGGACTAGCAGGGAGCTGGATCGTCCTGTGGAAACTCCCAACTGTGGCTGGCCCATCCTGCAGGAGACACTACTACAGAGCCTCCCAGAGGCAGAAAGGAGGGGGAAGACTACCCACTCACCTCCTCCAGTCCCCTGTCACTGCCTCCCAAGCCCAAGACCACCCATCCCAAATATCCCAGGTCCAGGGAGCAGGGGGAGCAGGGGCCCCGGGTGGGCAAGGAATTCACCTGAGGGCAGAGAGGCCCAGAGCAGCTCCAGGGAGATGGTTTTAAAGCAAACCCAGTTTTACATCTTGGTCCTTCTGTTTGTTTGCTGAACATTACTGTTTTAGCAAGCAGAATATATACAAGAATAGATTTTATGGGATTTTGCAGGAATTATTAATTTACATGTTGTCCTTTAATTTTCCAAGCTTTTTTTTTTTTTTTTTTTTTTTTTTTTTTTTTTTTTTGCTTCTTTCTCTTTTATCTAGTTTACTGACCTGAATGGAGCAAAAGTACTTCTCAGGCAGTGTTTAGAGGTTTACGGAAATAAGAGTCATTCAGTCAGGAAGTATTTGTCACACCCCTACCACAGGACCAGAAAAATAAGAATATAGTTTACCATCTGGTTGGGAAGGCAAAATAGACATTTATGAAGGAATCAGTAAGCAAGAGAGTATAAAATAAAGTTTGTTTGCTAAAGAAACTAAGAAAATTGAGACTAACGAGCAGATAGGAAGATACGACATGCCATAAATAGGGCAGGGCTCAGAATTAGTCAGGAAATGCTGGTGTGAACACAGGGCACCGTGCTCCTTCCTTGAGCAATCGGAGTTTACCCAGGAGCCCCAGAGCCGCCCCAGCCTGCCTGACCAGGGGAATCTCCCCGTGGGTGCCAACTCAGTGGGGTGATTTGAAGAGCAGAGCCCTCTGCTTCCTGTCATGGTGCCCACAAATCTCTCAAAACCAGTTGTCTTTCCTGCACTCTGGCATGAGTGTTCCCACGTGTCCCAGGTGCTTGTGACCTACACTGAAGGATGGGACCCACTGCTAAATTAGAGCTCTCTGACCTTTAGAAGGGCCCTGAAATGAGCTTTTCTTACCATATGCAGTGGTATGTAGTGACAGAGCTGAGCTCTGTGTACGAGGAAAGTCCAGAGGGCACCAAGATAACCTCTTATTGCTTCATGCAAATATTGATCTCTGTGGCCTTGCCTCCAAGTTGAAGAAGAAAAATTTTTGAGTTGTTTTCGAATAACCTTTACTGGTTTTTAGAACAATTTTATTCAAATATAATTCACAAACTGAATTCACTCATCAAAACACAATTCAATTCAATATTTTTTAGTATATTCACAGAGTGGTGCAAGCATCACTTCTATTTAATTTTAGAATGTTTTTGTCACCCCTATAACAAAACTCTGATTTTTTTTTTCTTTTTTTTTTTTTTTTTTTAAGAAGCAAAGGCATTTCAGAAGCACCCAGCATTTGCACTCTTTCAGCTGGGCTTGCGCTTGTAGCTACTCAGTTTTTTTCTGTCTTCCTTCTTCTTTTATATATGTGTAGAAGTTTGCTTTTATTTTCTTCTGTGTTACCTATGCCCTTGTGTGTGTGTCTGTCAGAGGGTATGTGGGTAGCGGTGGGGAGGGTGCCCAGATGCTTACTAGCCCAGGTCCTTGGCTGGCGGAGAGCAGAGGCTACCGGCCTTACTGCTCTTGGCTCTTGTTGATTTCCTGACAGGTTGATGGGTTTGCTGTGGCAGAAGATTTTAAGCCTATAAAAAGCTTTCTCCTCCAATGAGAACAGAGGACAGCTATACTTGCCAAATACACAGTGATCCACGGGGTTCAGAAAATTATTCCTTTTTGAAGGAAGATGGGGCGAAGTCCCTTATCTGCTTTTTCCCTGCTTCTGAACTCCTGCCACACAAACCACCTCTTTCATCTTAACTCCATGCGTCGACTGCTTTCTGTAGCCTTATTCTCCCCATGCGGTTTCTCCTGTATTAGGGTTAGCTTCCTGTCCTTCCTGAGCTGGGCTTCCAGCTATGAATACAGGACTGATTTTGCAAACAGGACTGTTTGATTTTATAAAGCAAACCAGTTTCAGAATTGGAAGGTTCTGTTTTGGTTTGTTGTTTTCATTTTAGAGCATTGGATTGAGTCTTTCTTGATGTGAATCCCAAGATCTCTGCTAGCTCTTCCCTAGATCCAGAGTAGCCCAGTCTCTGGCTCATAGAATATAATCCGGATACGTGGTGTGACGGAGGAGGACCTCACCTTTCAGAGCCTTGATTTCTTTATCCATCAAATGAGGTGACACTGGAGTTGCTGTGGGGATCGCTTAGGGGAAATGGTTAGCCCTGGGCTAGCACAGAGTAAGTAGATGCTTGGAACATATTTGTTTCCTTTCCCTCATCTAGAAAAGTCCTCCATGGATTTATCAGTTTTGTGGTTTGGTTCTCTTTCCGGACCTATCAGTGCTTTCCTTCTCCATGCTTCTCTCACCTCTCTCACCCCACCCCACCCACTGCCCGCTGTTGTGGACAAAATTTTCTCTCTTTTCTTCTTAGGCTTGCGGCAGGTTTCCTAAGTTGGATCCAATCTGACGTAAATCATTCCCAAATATTTCATTGCATCAGCTCAGTCACGCAGAAAGTGCTTAATTATGCTATGAATTAAATAATGAGGCACTTTGAGTGTTAATTATACTCAAATTTAAAAAAGATAATAACAAATGTTAAAAAATAAATTAAAAAATCAGGCACTTTGAATATCTCTCAGTGAAAAGATATAACTGATTTTACATTGTTAATAGATTACTGAATATTGAATAAGTCCCAAGAAATGGTCAGGGCAATGGTTCATGCATTAATGTTGCTATTTACTAGAAATTGAATGGTGTTAGGTAATTCTTGTTAATTCTCTTAGAGTGATGGTGATATTGAAGTTACTTGGAGAAAATTCTTCAATTTAAGGAGATGTTCAGTTGCAATGTTTAGGGGTAAAGTTTTAGGATACCTACAATTTACTTCCAAATGTAGGTACATATCCAACTACAGGTAGAGAGATAGATCTATCTATAATATATGCAAATACAGCAAAATGTAGCAACAATCTTAATAGTTATTGGATCTAAGTGGTAAGAATATCAGTGCTCGTATTATTCTTTTAACTTTTCTGGGTATTAGAAAAATTTTATAATGAAAAGGTGTGTTGGGGCCCCTGGGTGTCTTAGTTGGTTAGATGTCTGGCTTGAGGTCTCAGCTCAGGTCTTGATCTCAGGGTCATCAGTTCAAGCCCCGTGTTGGGGTGTGGAGCCTACTTAAAAAAAAAAAAAAAAAAAAGAGGCTGAATTAAAAAAAACCTGGGAAAATATAATCCATAAGGTTTCTAAAAAATGTTCTCATTTGATTGTGTTTTGTATGTCATTATACTTCTTTATGTTGTAAAAAAGCTTTCTATTGAGAGCAAATCTTTCTTTTGAAATCATTAAATACAATTCTTATGGTACGTAATTTTTCTAAGCTGTCATTATAACCAAACATTTTAAAAAGTATTTACCATATATATCTCTCCCAAACTATATAGAACCTACGTAATTTGAGGGATTTTGAGCATTTAAGTGGAAACAAATAACCGATGGTATTGGCTAATCTGGAGGACTGAAATTTTGGAACACCCTCAGGAAATGACTTTTTAAAAACTTTTATTTTTATTTGCTTACTTTTTTGCATTTTTTAAAGTAAGCTCTTTGCCCAATGTGGGACTTGAACTCATGACCCAGAGATCAATAGCTGCATGCCCTACAGACTGAGCCTGACAGGGGCCCCTTTTAACAATTTTTAAAGAAAAACATGTATATACTTAAATTTTAGGGAGAAAGGGCTGTCTGCACATTTACTGCGGGGCAGCGCGTCATAATATATATTTGCCCCATGAGCAGGAAGCAGAGGGGGACCTTGTGGAGAGCAGGGAACCTTCTACCAGACAAGAGCAAGTGCCTCTTTAAGCTTTTTCATTTGCAAAGTGGAATACTAATACCCACTCGGGAGTAAAGGAGGCACTCGACAGCCTCAGTAAAACAGTGCATTTTTTTGTTGTTAGTATCTGTCTGAGAAAGATAGGAATTTGGAGATAATAATGAGTGTGATAGGCTTCTAAATCCACCAATTCTGCAAGGAGACAGATTAGGTAAATTTGTCACTGTGGATCTATCCCTCTTAAATTCTTTTTTTTTTTTTTTTAAAGAATTTATTTATTTATTTGACAGAGAGAGACAGCCAGCGAGAGAGGGAACACAGCAGGGGGAGTGGGAGAGGAAGAAGCAGGCTCCTAGCGGAGGAGCCTGATGTGGGGCTCGAACCCAGAACGCTGGGATCACGCCCTGAGCCGAAGGCAGATGCTTAACCACTGCGCTACCCAGGCGCCCCTATCCCTCTTAAATTCTATCTGCAAATGGTGCATGATTCTTCCTCCTAGTCTGGCCTTCAGGAATCTTCTAAAACTTATCTCTCACCATCTAGCACTGATCTATATGTGGGCTTTTAGATATTTTTTTTCCAGGTTCATTAACTACTCAATACTGATTGCCCTCAACTGTGGACAAATGCTAGACTAGGACATCAAGTTGGAACAGGCCCTGTAGAGGGCTTCATTCACCAGCTCTTGAAGCCTGGCTGCTTTTCAGTGAGTGGATTCCACTCACTGATCTGTGACAGTGTTATATTTTGGGAAGAACTTCCCACGCATGAAAGTGATTCCCTCCTAGTTTTTCATACAGAGAACTCTAAATGCAAGGTTTCATCCATGTGTCTAATATTTCTTGGATTCTTGTTTTAATTCAAATATATGTTGATATGACTAAAGAAAACATTGCCTTTTTCTATTTAGCATGGTATAGTGACAAACAATGTATTGTAAGTCAGAAAACCTGCTATGCAAACTTTTCCCGTTTACTAGGTATGTGTCTTTATGAAAGACCACTGAATTCTTCTTATTCTTCGCTTTTTCATCCCTAAAAATGACGTGAACCTCTTTTTTTGTATCAAATAAGATGTCTGAAAGTAAATAATAATAATAATAATAATAATAATAATAATAATAATAATAAATAATAGTAAAGAATGATATTATTAATATTACGGTTACTACCACTTTTCTTAATTCAAATAATTTCTTTGACTTACATATCAAGGTTATGATTTGCTTTAGGGAATGTTTACAGTTTTATATTTTGGTTTAACTGAAGATAATCGAGATTGAACCCAACGGTGAGCTTTTATTTCCTTATATTTAGGTTATTTTTTCCCACTTTCTCTCAAATCCCGCAATGGGTAAGAAATGAAACAATTCTTTGTAACCCTTACTGGGAACATAATCTTTTTTTTTTTAATCTCTCAAAAAAAGTCAATAAACTTTATGGCCTATTTTATCTTATCATCAAGACAGACGAGCATGTAGGCTACTTGAAGGTTTTATGCACCACATAAAAATACTTGCTTTCATTCCCACAGTCCTGGGAAGAAAAATAATTCTGTTTCTGGACATAGTGAAATCCTAAAGCCATAATAAATAGAAGTTGTGGGTATGGTCTTCCCCCTGCAGGGTTTGTCTTCCTGGAAGATAACTGGGGAAGAACTCTGAGGAATTCCCAAGAGCCATTCCCAAGTGATGGCGGCCTTGGAAGCTGTGGTCCTCCCTAAAGCCCATGCTGAACTGAGGCTTAAGTATGGCTTTAGGCTCCACATGGTCCTTAGACGTCACAACTCCGTGAGGAACAACATGTCTCCCACACTGGCAATTTAGGCTTTAAAACTGTGTGAGGCATTTTGTAGGAGACGAGATGCCGCCTTGGAATCACCATCAGATCTGTGTCTGGTTAATTATAGACTGACTTTCTACATCCCAAATGAATGTCTGTAGCTTCTCTTGATTTTTGAAAGCCACCTATGTCAGTGTAGAATTATCAGCATTTTCAGAAGGAAGATTAAAGGGGTCCTTGTTTTTACAGGCTACATATTTAGCACTTCGGGATTAAAGTCACTATTATGTTATCTTGTATTACCTCCTTCTTTTAAACATTATCTTTCTTTCTTTTCTTTTTATATTTTTATAGCATGTCAGTGAAAAAACCAGTGGATCGCCTTCCAAGTCAGGAGAAAAGAAAGGATCAGATGAGGTAATTCCCACAATACTGGGCTTTCCTTTTCTCTTGCTTTTAATTGTGAATTCTATCTTGAAACAGATAATGAGGTTGCAAAGAGCTCCTACTGGAATATTGGCAGATTTAGTCTTAACTAAGATTTGATTCAAGAATATAAGTGGAGGGGCGCCTGGGTGGCGCAGTCGTTAAGCGTCTGCTTTTGGCTCAGGGCGTGATCCCAGAGCTCTGGGATCAAGCCCCACGTCAGGCTCCTCCGCCGAGAGCCTGCTTCTTCCTCTCCCACTCCCCCTGCTTGTGTTCCCTCTCTCCCTGGCTGTCTCTCTCTCTGTCAAATAAATAAATAAAATCTTAAAAAAAAAAATAATATAAGTGGAAATCATTAAAAATTAATAAAAAATAAAGGGTTGCTGGGGAAAGAACCTTTAGAAATAGTTTCTATTTAGGAACAGAAGCAAGTTATCGAGGGTGTTTTCCCTGTAGGACTTGCTGAACCTTAAATATTGGTGAACATGGCAGATTTAGGGGGAGAAACCAAATGCCGTAGTGGTAAAGGACATCTTTGTTCATGAGAGTACACGAGGAAGAAAGACAGTGATGGCCTGGAAGAACCCATTATTCAGGTTCAGAAAAAAAGGAAGAGAGAAAGACTATTTTGATTTGGATCAGTTCTGTGGAAACAGGAGTAAAACCAAACTTTTCCAGTGGGGGATGAGTTTTCTTTGACACTGAATTTCTTCCTCCACCGAATGGCACACCATTATGTGCCTTGTCAACACTGGCCGACTTCTCCACGGAAGGGTCCTGCGAATGTGCTGTCCTTCCGGAGGGTACTGGACTTGCCTCCCTTCTGCTGCTTTTACATTTTAAATCTCGATAGATATGTTCATCTTCATTCGATAGAAATTGTCATGGTCATTTCCAACTTGTAAAGCAGCCAGGTCCTGGAAGGTGCGTGGAAAGCTAGAAAGCTTAAAATGATGATTATGTTTTTCTCTGTGTTATCAAAATGTTTTTGGGTGTTTTGCTCCTCTTCTTTCTGCAGTTTTGGAATATTTAATATATCTCGATATATTCAATGTGTGAGGAGGCTGTTATAGCTAGAAGCTTCTATAGATTCTGCACTACGGTTCGCGGAACTTTCTACTGTCGTTTTCATTACCAGTACCCATGAGAATATCATTTAGAGTCTTTCCTTTTTAATTATTAATTTTTATTGTGTTTATTTATTTATCTTATACTGTTTAAGTCTATATAACAGTTGGTCTCTTGGAGGAGAGCGCCGGAATAGGTGAGAGTTTCTTGCCATAGCATGCTCAAATTGTGTCAGACAACTTCGATGTCCTGCCAAAGTGTTGTTTGCAATAGCTTCTTTCTTTCTTTCTTTTTTTTTTTAAAGATTTTATTTATTTATTTGACAGAGATAGAGACAGCCAGTGAGAGAGGGAACACAAGCAGGGGGAGTGGGAGAGGAAGAAGCAGGCTCATAGAGGAGGAGCCTGATGTGGGGCTCGATCCCAGAATGCCGGGATCACGCCCTGAGCCGAACGCAGACGCTTAACCGCTGTGCCACCCAGGCGCCCCTGCAATAGCTTATGTCTTGACAAGCAAATTTGTAATGAATTTTTTGTACCCATGGAAGGCAGATGTTTCTTTAAAATTAGAAAGTAAGAGTAAATATTTATTAAGATTTTATCCTGTTTCTTGGTTAAATTATTTTAACTAGAAAGTAAGAGTAAACATTTATTAAGATATTATCCTGTTTCTTGGTTAAATTATTAAAAAGTAAATTCCCATATGAAAAACCACATTTTCCCCCTTTTACTAGCATGGAAATCTATAGAATGTCATTCAGTTCCGTATCTACCCTACCTTTTACATATATTCCCAGATAAGTTATCTATCAAATAATTTACTAATTGAAAACTATAGTGTTTCTTTATTCTTCAGACCTCGGAATAATGATTTTGGATGTTATTCTCTATTAATATTAATTGAGATTAAACTATTTACACAAAAAAGGAAATCTTTTCTAATGTGGTCAAGTGACTAGTAGGTTAGTTCATATATCACTAGTTATGTTATTACTCGAAAGCTTAAATGTTACATTGTGAACATATAGGCCTTGTTGGTTTAGGCAACAACTGTGTTAGGTTGTTGTTGTTTTTTTCATAATATCTAGGCTCTAAAGTACCTTATTTCCGTATTTATAAGGGGCCTGAGAAACCTCGTAAGGAGCTCTGTTACAAATGCAGCCGGGGGATAATTTGAGATTTCTGTGTTAGTCGAGGCAGCCTGCACTTTAAGTTTGCAACCAAAGGCTGAACTTCTACCTCAAGGAAAAGAAGAAGGAATTTTTCTTCTCTTTGTCAGCCATTCAAGGAATTCTGGTTTTGTTTCATAACGCTTCGGAGAAGTTCAGGTTCACAAACTCTTGTCTTGTGCCGAGCCTGGACACAGGAGTCTGTTTTGCTCTGTCTCAGCCAGCGGAAGTGAAGGGGGCAGAGGCTTTCCCCGCTCCTGCGGCGTAAATCACCGTAGAGATTCATAGAGGCAGAGAGTGAAGATTGTTTATCATCTCCCCAAATTCTGTCCATGTCCATCTGATAAGGCAGGCAGGCCTGTGTGTGGGATGACTTGCTAGTCAAGGTATATTTTCAGTACGGTCTGTCTCCGGGGACTCTCTCATTCTTTATGTCACATACAAATTAGTTCTTGGTGAGATCCTGTGGCTCTGGAGAGAATTCAAGGAAACCATCTTGCATTAGGTGTTGTTTTGGCCTTTGTGCGCACAGTTATAAACCGTGTGTGATTTAGATTTGTCATCTGCCCTGCCTACCATCCGCCATTGGTGACCATCCTCTCTCCTCCTCAAAATCACCACAGGAAGATTTCCTGAAACTATTCTTTCTCCCAAATATTTCGTTGCCTACTGCTCTTTTGAACCAGCAATGAGATTCAGAAGCTTCATTTGGGTTTTAGGTAATCCATTTGCAGACTAGTATATGCTTCCAAAGGTTAAATAACACATCCCTAAGTGTGTGCAAACATGTGGGTTTGCCTTCCACAGACAAACCCAGGCCTTTGAAACAAAGTCCATTTGAAAATGGGCTTTCTAGGCTCAGGGGTACTTCTTGGCATTTTTTTTTTTCTTTCTCGCTTTATTATTCTGCTGCATTTTTATTTGGAAGTGCAAGAGAAAGGGTACGTAGAAGGACTTCAGGAAGATATAACCAGGTGAAAAAATGATTAGGGTGAGGTAAGAACCACTGTTATATTGTTGTATGTAAACACACCTGGGGATGAATGCTCTGGGTGAAGGTTAGAGCTCTTTGTCTCCAGCGATCGTAAATAGTTCTTACTTGGTTGGTATTTGACCCCTATACAGCCACTAAGGGTCCTAAGAAGTTGGCAGCAATTTTAACGGAATCTTGTAACCAAATTATCATTTGTCGTGTTGCATTTGCAATACAAATGCTTGAGGAGTGACTACAGTAAGTGTCTAGGAGAACGAATTCGCTTACTTGTTTGTACCAGTTATTGTGAACGCGCTAAGTCCTTCTCAGATGTAGAGGAATTATAAAACGAAAAGTTGCATTGACTAACAAGCCAAAGATACAAGGACTAGAGCAGGAAAAAGAAAAATGAAAACATTTAACACCAGCCCCTTTAAAGACACTGGAACAGAGAATCCTTTCCAAACCTGTAGTCAAATCTATTTAAAGTATTTGACTAACACATCTGGCCTCACTGGGGGAGGGTGAGCATTTTGGCAGCATATTTCAGTGAAGCCCTGAGGAATGGAATTTAAAGCATAAGATAGGCATAGTCTTATAGAGCCAATTATAAGAACTCAAATTTAATAATAGATATATTTTCAGGGGCACAGAAAGGGAGCTATAAATACAACAGAACAGAAATTGCACCTTAGAGGAAAAGATATGGGGCAGATTTTCTTTACCATGAATAATAGCATTGGTGGCATTCTTTTCTTCAGTATTTGCCTTTCCTCCTTCTAAGATGCATGAAATATTGAATGACTCCAACATTTTTTACACTTTTTCTCTTAATGAAATTTGTCTTTTCTATTTTTTATTTTTTTAAAGATTTATTTATTTATTTGAGAGAGACGTAGAGGGAGAATATGAGCAGGGGGAGGGGCAGAGGGAGAGAATCTCCAAGCATACTCCCTGCTCAGCGTAGAGTACAACTCAAGGCTTGATCCCAGGACCCATGAATCATGACCTGAGCAGAAACCAAGAGTCAGAGGCTTCACCGACTGAGCCACGCAGGTGCTCTGCAATTAGTCTTTTTTTTTTTTAAATCATAAAAGCAATATGTATTTATGAAAAACAGTATTACCTAATCTACCACTTAGTTATAACTATCGGTATAAAATTTTGTGTGTATTCTTAATGTGATAATATAATGTATGTACTGATTTTAGCAAATTTTTTTTTTTTTTTTGGCGAGAGAGAGAGAGAGAACAGTGGGGAGGGACAGAGGTAGAGGGAGAGATAGAATCTTAAGCAGACCCCATGTCAAGTGCAGAGCCCAATGCAGTGCTCCATCTCATGACCCTGAGATCATGACCTGAGCCAAAATGAAGAATCCAGAGCTTAAGTGACTGAGCCACCCAGGAGCCCCTGACATTAGCAACTTTTTATACGGCTAAAACATAATCACTAAAGAAAATATTGAAGACTTTAAAGAAAAAAATACCATCATCTAGGGTTCTAGCACCTACAGAGATCTCCACTACTTCCGTCATGGTGTATTTCCCTAAGTCTTTTTTCTCTGTATATATTATGGTTAAGCTGAGATAACAAAGAAATATCATTAGGAAGGCCTAGAAAATAATAAATGGTGTGCTTTGTGAAAGATCAATCTTTTCCAGCTAAAAAGAGTCATCATTGTGGGTAACTTAAGAAAATCATTATTCAGGTGTCTTGGCATTTAGTATGGCATTTAATCTGGTTTTGATTTTGTTGCTGTGTTTTTGAGGGAGAAACACATACTTCTTCAAAAAGTCTTCTGGGACAGTGTTCCCACGAGCAAGTGGTATAGCTGTTCTTAGAAAATTCTGGAAGAGTAGTACAGCATACATCGTTTTAAGGGATTATGGGTCATGACAACAGAGTCCATATTAATTGTGGGTAGTTGATGGTGACCGTGTAAGCTCACGTCTCATAGTGCAGAAAGAGGTAAAGCCAAAGATGTGCCTCAGGGCAGTCCTACCCGGCTCCCCTGGACACCCATACCAGGAGCCAGCCCAGAATCCATCTGCATGGTTGATGGGGTAGGTTTAACCAAGGGAGGTGCCAGAAGTTCTTTTGCACTGCAGTTTCCTCATTTTCTTTTTTTTTCTTTCCCTTGAATTCTAAATTTTGATTCATTTCTTCATTGACTGGAATATTTTTTAACATAATTTTTTCAGGGAGGGAGCATGAATGGTGATTTTCTGAGTCTATGTGGATCTAAGCATGCTTTGGTGCTGACTTCACACAAGAAATAAATACAGAATTGTACAACATCCTTGGCTCGCAGTTCTGTTCCCTCAAAATTCCATACCTGTTGCTCCATG